>NC_061117.1:6825600-6888329 GCF_002878395.1 Capsicum annuum
CAAAATACCGTCATTCAAACCCTTAGCGCATCGCGGAGGTGTGTAAATTTCCAATTTTCACATTCCAATGGCCCTTCACAATATTGGCGCGTCACGGAGAGGGTCAATTTTTTGTTTGTCAATTTCCATAGATCTAACACGATAATGGCGCGTCACGCTAAGGTTCCAGGTCCCATCCAAGGTGTCAACGCGATACCACCACGTCGCGCCACCATGCATATGCCCAGTTGGCAATTTCCAGTAGCTTGGCGCGATAGTGGCGCATCGCACCAAGGCTAAAAGTCGGTATTTTTGGGTCGTTTTCCAGTTCTGATTTAGAGTTTAATAGGGGTATTTTGGTCAATTTCCAAGACCCAATCCATCCAAAACACCTCATTAATCATATACCAAGGCACTTTATGCTTATTTCATCACTTTTATCTCCAAAGCAAATCCTAGTTC
Organism: Capsicum annuum; assembly: GCF_002878395.1. Classification (NCBI taxonomy): domain Eukaryota; kingdom Viridiplantae; phylum Streptophyta; class Magnoliopsida; order Solanales; family Solanaceae; genus Capsicum; species Capsicum annuum. Next base: position 6,826,042 of record NC_061117.1, read on the forward strand.
ATTAAACTTCCTCCCCAAGAAATCTAAAATTTCCTCTATCAATTCTCCAAGATAATACAAGATTGAGAATCCCTAATTCAAGAACTCCAAAAATTCATCTCCAAAACATCAATAAAGATCCAAGATTCAAGTTCTAGCATCTAGATCATCAAATTAAGGTATGTGGGGTTTGAACAAGGATAATTCTTTCATCCTTGTGCCCAAAACTTTATTTTACTTAAAAATTACTGCAAATTATGTGATTTTCCATGAAATTTAAGTTAGGGTTTATACCCATTACTTCTATTTACAAACTTATGATATTTCCAATGATTTAGAAGTTGAATTCCATACTTATGGTTATATTCTCATGCACATTGCTGAAATTTCCAGATTTTGAATTGTTATCAATATTTACCGCAATAAGCATGGTTATTATGATGGTTTATTATGAGATTGATACATGGGTTACTATCCTAAGATTGAATATGATTATTTCAAGAAAGATGGTGCTTTAAGCATCTTATGAGCAGATTATTTTCAATTTTCCAGAAAAGCTTTGGTCTTTGATCATTGATTTAGCTTTGGAATCCACTACAGATTATTACAGTTTACAGAACTTAGATTTACTTTATTTATAGATTTACTCAGATAAATGCATAACTGGTTTCATATAAATCCTTATGCTAGTTTTAAAAGTGGATTTCCAATGGTTTGAGCATACAGATTTAAAAGGGAGTACTATTTAGCACCGAGTAGGAAGTGTGGGATTAGCGTGCCCTATCTTCCACAGAACTATGTAGCTAATGTAGGTATAGACTCAGCTTATTCCCATTTATATAGATGAAATATTTAGCTTGTGATCGATTACATGGATTAGGTTATACTCCCTGACAAAAGTATGACAACTCTCCCCAACGTGAGGTTTCCTCCTTAGGAGGTCAAGACATTGGACTCCATGTAGTTCACATGGTATATATCGGTTAAGAGAACCTCCCTAGTAGTAAAGAATTTTAGAATAGTTTTTAAAGTATTTTCCCTTCAGATAAAGTGTTTTTCCCTAACAATTTTAAAGGTATTCTCCCTACAGTCTAACAGTTAAGAATATATTCCCTAAAGCTTTGAAAGAATTCCCTTGCAGAATAAGTTTTTAGATATGATTTAAGAATAAGAACAAAATACAGATTTTAGAACTAAGTGTTATGGCTCACAAGATTTATACTATATGTTTCACTATTCTTGATTATGATCTTTAGCTTTTAGATTTACTCAAGCCTACGTAAGTCATTTACATTTAGCATGCATGACTTTATAAACTGTGATGATATTGCTTACTTATTGCATACACCCCATATACTCAGTAAATCCTCAAAGTACTGATCCACATATACATCTATGCGCTACATTGTCTCATAATGTAGGTTCAGGTGCTCAGTCTCAATAGCGTGAGTGATTTTCGAGCATCGCATCTACATTTCCGTAGCTGGTGAATCCTCATAGTTCGGGGACTTAGTTATTCACACTTTTAGTTTATTAGTAGATATTTATCATTTTACTTTAGACAGTTTGGATCAGTTAGGGTCTGTTCCAGTGACTCTAGATTTAGATAGTAGAGGTTTGCCGGACTATAAGATTTAGTATACATATTTTATTTTAGTACTCAAATTTTCAGCATCTGATTTATCAACTTTCGATATTAGTATGATTCAGATATACCCAGATGATTCAGATAGTTTTCTGCATCTATATATTATGATTTTTCATTGATATTTTTTCCTATTTTGAGATTCAGATTTAGAAAAGGCAGCCAAAGTTAGCTCAGGACTACTTGTAGTTCGGAGCACCGTGTGGCATCCCGGAAACTAGATTTTGGGGCGTTACAACTATGTGTAGCTTGTAATTTTTTATAGTTAACTCAAACTAATCATTAATTTAATTAATCGTGTATCTACCTGAAAATAATTGAATTTTTGGATACATTTTTGAAAGCTCAAACAAAATGGGGGATTTTAAGGAGAGGTTTTTTTGTTTGAGGTGCAAAGAATGTTCAATTTATATATATATATATATATATATATATGTACATGGTGTGATGGGTGGGGTGAGGGTGGGGGTATAGGGGTAGGGGATGGGTTTACTACAAAATACAAATTATGAATTACTCCCTCCATCGATCTATCAATGCTTTGAGAAACGCATTGAGTAATGACTGTAATTAATAGATAAGGATAAAATGGATAGAAATAACTATAATTTATAAAGGTATATAGTGGGGTGGGGGTGGGGTGGGGGTGGTTGGGGGTAGAGAGGGGAGAGGGGTCCAAAATAGGAAAGATGAACCGTAAAAGAAAAAAATTTTACAATAATACATAAATGTGTCATTTAAAATGAATGTAGCTGGCATGTATATCCAACATTGGATATGCACAAGGAGATACTTAAATTGGTATAAAGTTGAACAGGTAGATACATCCATCTTACATTGCATCTGTGTGACAATTCACTTGAGATTGTCATGCGTGATGTGTATTTCTACTTGTTTAGCTTTATACTTCCTCCGTTCAATTTTACTTGTCACTTATTTTCTAATAGAATTTCTATTTTTATTGTCATTCTTGACATATCAAGAAAATACAATTTTTATTTTCCGATTTTACATTTAATGTTAATTATTTTTTCTCCAAATTAATTTCAAGAAAAAATAATAAACATTTTTAATAGGGGTACTTGATAAATAACTATGTCAATAATTATTTTCTTAATGAATGTATCAAGTCAAAGTATGACAAGTTAAAGCAAATGGAGGGAGTCAAGTTTAAATTTCTACTACACTCAGAGGCGGATCCAGGATCCGGACTCCCTGGGTGCCAAGTAAACTTATCGATTAAATTAATCATTATTCATTTTTTGATCTATAGGACAATTAACCAACCAATTAATAAAAATAGAACAATAATAAAATGGCAAAACTTAATCTTTCAAAAATATTACTAATATCATAATATAATATCCATAATTCATTACAATTGTCCACGATGAGTTTTCATATTCGGGAAACGATCAACGATGACCTCATTACTTACATTTGCAAATACATCACGCTCTATGTAATATACTAAAAAATTATTTAAATATTGATCACCAATACAATTTTGCACTTTATTTTTTATGTGCTTAATGTAAGAGAATGTTCTTTCCACAGTTGTCGTAGAAAGGGGTAAAATTAGAGCCAACTTCACAAATAAATAAACAAGTGAATAAGTCTCCACAAGATTTTCCTCAACTAATGCCTTTGTCAAATCACGAATTTCTTGCAAGTTGGAGAATTTGAAATTACCACCTCGCATATGAATTATGAAAGTATCAAGTTGGTAACTCAAATCTCGAAGCTTTTCATCGTCAAACTCATTTGGATAATACTTCGCTAAAGTCATGATTCTACCTTTATCAAAGTTAGAGAAATTATTGACAGAATTCAAGCTGCCCATCCCAAGAAGCAAATCACTACTCACTATATCAAAACGATCATTAAGCTCTTGAAGTTGCACATCAATGACAGCACAAAAGATTTCAACACGCAAATGGTACGAATAACAAACATCCAAACACTTATGCTTTGACTTTTTATGAAAATAAGGCTCATCTAATTTGGGAATTAAGATACCATGTGAATCAAAAAATGAAGAAACATCATCCAACAAAGATTTCCACCCATTTTCTCTTATATCTTGCAATCTTTTCTTTGAAATGTTAAGAAAATTCATGAAATTAACAATATCTTGATCTTTTTTTTGTAAAATCCTGCTCAACTCATTTGACATGGCCAACACTTTCAACATCAAGTGAAGCATAAAAACAAATTTTAATATTTTGACCTTTGTCAAAAGATATTCCGCTTGATTTCTATCACTTTAGGTAGAACCTTCAATTTCAATCACTCCAAGCACATGAATAATAGATGAGAAAATAACTAGAAAGTTATCCAATGTTTTGAAATGTGATCCCAACGAGTGTCACCCAATATTTGAAGCCCATGTTCTTGATGTGATCCTTGTCCAGTATGAGCTTTACCGGACTCAAGTAATTGCTTCAAATTTTTAGCTTGGTGATGACGAAGTAAATCTCTACGCTTAAAAGATCTTCCAACAACATTCAACACATTAGTAACATGATCAAAAAAGTCTTCAACTTCTAAGTATTTTCTAGCAATAGCAACAAGCGTTAGTTGAAATTGATGTGCAAAATAATGAATATAATATGCCGAAGGAATATCCTTCATAATTAAAGTTTTGAGACCATTTATCTCTCCTTTCATATTACTGGATCTATCATAGCCTTGTCCACGTATTTTGGATGGACTTCGTGAGTGATCGGAAAGCAAAGAATAAATTTCTTTCTTCAATGAGCATGCCGAAGTATCACTAATATGGACAAGACCGATAAATCATTCTGTAACTTCACCATTCTTATCAACATACCTCAAAACAAGAGTCATTTGTTCTTTGTGTGAGATGTCTTTGGATTCATCAACTAATATACCAAAATAATCTTCATTCAAGTCTCCAATTATAACTTTCAATGTTTCTTTCGCACAAGCATTGACAATATCCTTTTGGATCATAGGACAAGTCAAAGTATCATTTTGTAGAGCTTTTTCTAATATCACTTTTCCCACATCCGGATGTTTGTCTCCATGCCACCGCAAAACTCCTAAAAAGTAGCATTGATTAGTTGAAGATTCACTTTCGTCATGACCTCAAAAAGGCAATCTATGATACAAAAGAAGTATTTTCACTTCAATTGAAGCTTTCAAACGAATTCGGTACTCACTTTTTACCTTTTGAGAATGTTTGTCAAGAACAACTTGAATTGATTGACGATGATTTGACAAATCTATCATCTTATTGTAACACTTGTGGTGAACACTATTAATTTCACTAACATGTAAACGAAATCTTTCAAGAGCGTTATTCCAACCCCTAAAACCCCTTGATGCATAAAATCACCCGTAGTTTCATGAACAAATTTATTATTGAACAAATAACAACAAAGACAATATGCGGCATCTTTCTCCACACTATACTCCAACCAAGTAGAATGTGAACCTTTGAACCAACTTGAAGCAAATTGACGCATTCTACCTCCCATTTCACTTGAAGGATATGGTTTCAAGATAGGTTGACAAGGCCATTTTTCAATATAATATTTCCTCACTTCATCTCGTATTCGAGGATCATAATCAAAAATTGATCTTCTTTCTCCCGGATCGACTTTGAGTAAACCCAAATCGAGGTCAGTTATAAGACAAGAACGATAGACATTGACATTGAAATTACTAGAACTTGATTGAAAATAATTAACCTTCTTTAAAAAACTCTCCGTCTCAATTCACAAAACAAGAACACTTTCTCCTAAATCAATATAATTCCAAATTTGTGTTTCTAGGCTCAAGAAAGAGAAACAAAATAATTTTTCAAAATAACTTACAGACCTGTGTGTGTTGAATGTTGAGATAAGAAATTAGTTAATAAACGGATGTGGAGAGTAGTGAGACTAAGGCCGTGAGCCTTTTGCCGGCGACGATAAAGAATGGCCGGCGGCAACAAGCAGCATCAGGCAACAACCTCAAGTACAGAGAGAAAGGTCAATGTTTTGATTTGGAAATAGAGTTTTTTTTTTCATTTTGATGAGAGAGATTAGATTATACCTTTTTAAACAATTAAATAAATAAATAAAAGTCAAAAAATAATATTAATTATATATAAAAGTCAACTAGTATAATATATAAGTAAAATGATAGAATTTACGTCTGTTGCCCTATTTTAATCAACAATGCTTAATAAAAAAAAAAAAAAAACATAGGCTACAAACCGAGATAGAACACACGACCTATGGAACATAAAAGCAGCACTTTGCCACTTGCACTAGATAGTGATTTAATATTTGAATATATATATATATATATATATATATATAGTTTCTGTAGAAGTTTTCTGGTGGCGTGCCACCTCTACGGGCCTTAATAGATCCGCCCCTGACTACACTCAAATTGAAGAACATAAATGTCAGCTAAAATCGTACTACAGGACACATTTATGTTTATGCCATAAAATTTTGGCTACACAAAATGTATCAAAATACAACTTGATGTGCTAAATGTGTGAACTAATTTTTTTTAGTTTACCTATTTAATATTCAGAATCTACTATCATAATTAATCCAATTTTATATCACCTGAGTTTTTCTATAGGTAAAGAATATTGTAAACATTAATCAAAAGATATACGATAGATATTAGATTTTCTTGTCTCGACTTTTGTGTTGTGTGAAATAACGACAATAAATAAGAGGGAGGATTTGTGAAAAAAAAAACTCGTGGGAGGATCACGACAAACCTCCAAGCTCTTGGTCATCGGGACTCACGAAGCAGATGAGGGGTCAAGTCGATTTGAAAGCCCAGTAATAAATAGCTTGAGTACGATCTAGCGGGCGACAAGAGATATCACAAACAATATTTAAAACCTTTAAAATCTATAATCGTAAAGAGGGGAACTTAAATATTCTAGAAAATTTTGAATTCTAGAAATAAGAGGACCGCTATCTACCGTACACCATAAGGTAAGTCATTGATGAAGATTCTTGTATACTAACTTTCATTAACTATAAGTAGTAACTGTTTGTATTTTACATTTTACACCATATAGTTTTTAAAAACTTGCAAGACTTGAAAAACATGATTTAGCAAAGAGATAACTTCGTTGCTCATTTTGTATATTTTGTGTCACTACAAGAAAAACATTAAATTGTGACAGAATTGAGAAGGATTTGTGATAGAATTTACCAAATTTGTGATGGACATTCACAAATTCACGTGCATCTGCGTGACAATTCACGTGAGATTGTCATGTATGATGTGTATGTCTACTTGTTTAACTTTATACTTCCTTCCTCTATTCTCTTTTACTTATCACTTATTTTCTATCTGAATTTCTATTATTCTTGTCATTCTCAACATATCAAGAAAAATAATTTTTATTTTCCTATTTTACGTTTAACGTTAGTTGTTTTTTCTCCAAATTTGTTTCAAGATAAAATAGTAAACCTCACTTAATAGGAGTACTATGATAAAATAACCATGTCAATAATTGTTTTTCTTAATGAATGTGTCAAGTCAAAATATGACAAATAAAAGAAAATTGAGGGAGTCAAGTTTAAGTTTCTATTGTGCACACCCAAAATTAAAGGACATAAATGTCAGTTAAAGTCTATTATAAGGCACATTTATGCATTACGCCATAAAAGTTTGGCTGCACAAAATGTATCCAAATACAAGTTGATGTGCTAAAAGTATGAATCTTTTTTTCATTTACCTATTTGATATTCAGAATTTACTATCATAATTAACTCAATTTCATAGCGCCTCAAAATTTTTCTATAGATAAAAAATATTGTAAAGGTTGATCAAAAGATATGAGATAGATATCAGATTCTCTTATCTCGGTTCTTGTGTTGTGTGTAATGATAATAATAAATAAGAGGAAGGATTAGTGAAAAACCTCATGAGAGGATAAGCACAAACTTCCAAGCTCTTGGTCATCGAGATTCACGAAGCAGATGAGGGGTCAAGATCGATTTGAAAGCATAGTAGTAAACAACTTGAGGGCACCCCAGTGGGCGATACGGAATATCACGAACTATATTTAAAATCTTTAAAATCTATAATCGTAGAGGGAAACTTAAATACTCTAGAAAATTTTGGATTCTAGAATAGGAGGACCGCTATCTACCGTACACCATATGGTAAGTCATTGATGAAGATATTTGTATATTAACTTTCATTAACTATAAGTATTAACATCTTAATTGTTTGTATTTTATATTTTACATTAGATAATTTTTAAAAACTCCCAAGACTTGAAAAACATGATTTATTAGAGAGATAACTTTGTTACTCATTTTGTATATTTTGTGTCTCTACAAGAAAAAATATTAAATTGTAACAGTATTGAGGAGGATTTCTGATAGAATTTAACTAATTTGTGACAAATTTGCGATGGACATTATGATTTGTCAAGATGAGAACAACAATCTATCACAAATCCGTCACAATTTTGTAACTGAAATGAAGATCTAATCACAGATCTGTCACGAAATTGGCACAGCTATGATAGTTCGTCATAAATTATTTAAGAATATAAATATTAATTAAATCTATTTGGAGTCTTGTAATTTCTTATAGTTAACTCAACCTAATTATGAATTTAATTAGTCTAGGGTCTACGTGAAGATAATTGAATTATGGAAATATGCTTAATTATAACACAGGGTAGAGTTGCGGATGTTGAATTAAATTACAAAGGGAAAAAAAGAACCAAGGAGATATGTATAAGGTTTTCTTGCCTTTGTTCTCACATTGTGTGAGCTAACGACAACAAATAAGAGGAAGGATAAGCAAAACACCTCGTGAGAAATAAGGGTAGACCCCAAACTTTTTGTACATCAAGACTCACGATGCAAACAAGGGGCTAAGCTTTATAGTAAGTTGCCTGAGTGGAAATGGAAACGAAAACCAAGTATATAAGTATTAGGTTTTGTTGCCTCGATTCTCGCTTTATGTGAACTTATGAAAAAAAAATAAGAGGGGCGATTAGTAAAACACCTCATAAGAGTCTCAATTATCGCTTTGTGTGAAATAAATAAGAGGATTATTAGTAAAAAAAACACATGAAAAAATAAGGACATACCTCTAAGCTCTTGCTCATCGAGGTCAAAATTCATTTGAAGCTCGATAGTAAATCATGTGAGTGGAAAGAGAAAAAAAGAATCGAGGAGATAAATAACAAGTTTTCTTGGCTTTATTCGTGGGTTATGTGAACTGAACAATAAATAAGAGGGAGGATTAGTGAAAAATCTCAAAGGACAAATCTGTAAGCAATTGCTTACTGGGACTCACGAAGCAAATAATCAAATGCTTGAATGGAAAGGAAAAAAATAATCAAAGAGATAGCTATCATGTTTGCTTGCCTCGATTCTAGCATTATGAACTGATAACAATAAGTAACAAAGAGGGTTATTATTGAAAAAACTCATGAGAAAATAAGGGCAAACATGCATGCTCTTGCTCATAGAGACTCGTGAAGCAAATGAGGGGCCAAGATCCATTTGAAGCCTAGTAGTAAACTACCTGAGTGAAATATAGCAGGCGACATTCTATATCGAGTGTGACACTTATAACCGTTAAAATCTCTAATCAAGAGAGAGGAATTTAAAAATATTTTAGAAAATTTTGAATTCTAGAGATAAAAGGAACACTATTTGTCGTACACCATAATGTAAGTCATTAATGAAGATTCTTCTACATTATTTTTTTTTCATTAAAATATGTATTAACATCTCAACTACTTGAATTTTATATTTTACGCCAGAGCATTTTTAAAAACTTACAAGCCTTGAAAAATAGTATTTATTAAAGAGGTAACTTTATTACTCATTTTTATATATTTTGTATCACTATGAGAAAAACATAAAAATGTCACAAAATATTTATGACAGACAAGTCTATCAAAAAATTGATAAAAATCGTGCCAAACTTAACTAATTTGTAACGTATTTGTGATGGACATTATGATCTGTCACAAATTTAAGATGAAAACAACAATTTATCACATTTCCATCACAAATTTGCGTAAAAATAATAATTTATCACAAATCTTACACAATTTAGCCATTGGAATGAAGATCTATCACAAATCTGTCACAAAATTGAAATATATCTATTATTTCGTCACAAATTATTTAACAATATAAATATCAACCGAACATATAGTCTTGTAATCTTTTATAGTTGATTCAATCCCAATTATAAATGTAAAGTGCAATTTCATTAGTTGATGGTCTACCTGAAGATAACTGACATACGGTTAGAAAATTATAAATAGGGTGGGGTTGCTGAGGTCGAGAATGTTGGACCAAATTACAAAGACAAAAAGAATCGAGGAGATAAGTATCTTGTATCGATTCCTGTTTTATGTGAACTAATGGCTATATATAAGAGGGGGAATACGTAAAAAAAAACTCGTGAGAAATAAGGAAAAACCCCAAGCTCTTGCACATCGGGACTCACGCTGCAAACAAGGGGCTAATATTACTTAAAGCTTGATAGTAAATTGTCTGGGGAAAAAAAAGAATCAAGGAAATAAATATGTTAGGTTCCCTTGCCTCCATTCTTATGCTATGTGAACTGAAGACAATAAATAAGAGGGGTTGTTGGTGAAAAACCTCGTGAGAAAATAAGAACAAACCTCAATGCACTTGCTCATCGAGACTCATGAAGAAAACAAGGGGTCAAGATTCATTTGAAGTCTTGTAGTGAACTACTTGAGAGGAAAGGAAAAAAAAGTCAATGAGCTATCAAGTTTTTTTTACCTCGATTCTCATACTGTGTGAACGGACGATAATAAATAAGATGAAGGGATAGTGAAAAAACTTATGAGAAAATAAAGACGCATGACCTCTAAGTTCTTGCTCATCGGGACTCACGAAGCAAATGAGGGGTCAAGATTAATTTAAAACCAAGTAGTAAACTACCTGAGTGAAATGCAACACGCAACACGGGATATAGTAGGCTACATTTATTAACATATAAAATCTATAATCATTGAGAGAGAATATTCTAGAATGCATTAAACTCTGAAGGTAGGAAGAGCGCTATCAATCGTATGCCATAAAGTCAAGTCATTGGTGAAGTTTTTTTTTGTGTGTGTATTTTCTTTCATTTTTTTACTATATTATAAGAGGGAGTTTTTGCCAAAGCAGACGTGAGGTCAACATGTCTGTTTTGGTAGGAGTCTATTGGCTATCAAAAACTTTTTTTTGCCTCTTTATATTTGCTTCCTAGCTTTGGGGGGCTGGGGGGGGGTTATATTTGGTATTATTTGCTTTGTATGCTATAGTAGTATTGTACTTAACTGCTTTACATGTCTGTGTTTTCTTTATTGGACAAAAGACTCAGTCCACTTTGATTTAATTACTTTTGTCATAACAAAAAAGTACAGCTTCTATGAAATTGTGGGACCCATTTAAGCTTTTGGCTTTCGATTAAAATTCATACCCTAAGGTTCTCCCTCCATCGCTTTTAGTTATACATTTTACTAAAAATAAATATTCACATAGATCATTTACTAAATTAAAATATAATTAATTATTTTTTATTATAATCCTATAATTAATTGATATATTAAATGTAAATAATTATAATTTTAATGTTTATTTATATGCCCAACAAATATCATTAATATATATAAATAATAAAATAATAAAATTCATCGTTTGATTTATGATTTCTTAATCACCGTGTAACTTCAGATGACGTTGGTATTTGTGTAAATATAATATCTACTCTGAGCATTTTATAAATGATCCAAAGATATATAGGCTGAGGTCATCTTAGGTATGCTTCCCTCTGGTCTTTTAAGCTACGCGCCAGACTCTTTTTATTCTGATATGTACAAATTGTTTACTTACTCAGTATATGTAATTGTATTAGTGTCACATAAATTGAAATAAAGGAAGTAAAATATATTATTTAAAATTTATGTACTTTTTTTTTATAAATTACAATGATTAATAAATTTAAAATTTTAAAATTATATGTATAAAAAAATTAGTTGACTCACCAAATGCTATTTGTGTTACGTAGTTGAGATTGAGGGAGTACATAAATAGTAAGAAAAAAAAAGACGTTAAAATTGGAGTATTATAAATTATCATGATTAACAATTTATATTTTAAAATCATTTGAGAAATTCAGTTGACTCTTTCATCTGTGTCACATAATCATGGTAAGAGGAGCATCATATATTATTTGAAAATTAAATAAAAGTAGAAGTATTATAAATTACAATAATTAAAAACTTGAGATATTTAAAAAAAATATATATACAAATTTAATTTTCTCTCTAAATTTCATCTCGTCACATGAATTGTGACAAAAAAATATCATATATTGAGCATGTGCTGACACAAACTTTTTGTGTCTTGTTTTAATACATGTACTAATATCACAACTACTTAAATTTTATATTTTATACCAGAGCACTATAAAACCTTACAAGTTTTGAAAAATAGGATTTAATAAAAAGGTAACTTATTACTCATTTTAAATATTTTGTCGGTACAAGGAAAAAAATATATAAATTTGTGATAGAATATATATATATGACAGACAAGTCTATCACAAAATTGAGAAGGATTGATGACAAAATTAACTAATTTGTGACGCATTTCTAATGGGCATTATGATCTGTCACATATTTAAAATGAAAATAATAATATATCACAATCCCATGAATTGAAAAAAAATGTTGCTTTGAACTAAATGGCTAAGGATTGGATTTATGAAAATGTATTGAGTTTATAATATGAACTAATCTGAATTCTCGTTACTAATGGAATCCAAATAATCTCTGATTCTTTTAATTGGCTAGAATTCGTTATTTGAACGAAACTAAATCTTGTTTCTCCAAGATCCCTTGTTATTGCATATTTGGCGATACATTCTTTACCTCACTAAAAAGACCGATGATCTTTGTTTACCAACTACATATTGTCTAACAAAATCCAATTTTCTCTCGACACATTCATCAAAAAATCCAACTCGAGTAGGTTCTTCCCCCAACTATCGGAGAGATCTTGGGGGAACTGCCAAATGAATGAAACGTTTATGATGCATGCATGATAAACCATCAAACATTATGAACTACACTGGGTATATTATTGTTATTATACTTAAATAGAAATAGAGGGAGTAATTTTTTAGGAAAAACATAAACTTTAACTTACTATATTTACACAAATTTTCACTGTTACAAAGTAAATATAAAAATTTCAACTAATTATGTATCTTCTTTAGATATATCGGGATCTAATTATATATCTCGACAGATTCAAAATTAAAAAAAATATACATGGAGCTAATTATGTATCTTTACAAAGAAAAAATGGTATCTCCATTGGATGTATTATGTATCTCTAAATATCCAAAATCAAAAAGAAAATTATCGGGAGCTAATTATGTATCTTTACATCTTCTTTGGATGTATCGGGAGCTAATTATATATCTCGACAGACCCAAGATCAAAAAAAATATATATCGGACGCTAATTATGTATCTTTACAAATGAAAAAATATATATTTGTTGGAAGTATTATGTATCTCGATATACCCAAAAAAAAAAATCTATCGGGAGCTAATTATGTATCTTGACAAAGGAAAAAATGTATCTTATTTGGATGTATCAAGAACTAATTATATATATCTCGACAGATTCATAAAGGAAAAAAATTATCTTTGTTGGATATATCAGGAGCTAATTATGTATCTCGGCAGATCCATAATTGAGATTTTTAGTAATTATATAAAATATCGAAACTTTCTATAATTAAGCTCCAAACTTATGAGATTTATTCCAAAACGGGCTTTGAACTCCCATAAACATCCTTATTGGGCCTTACAAATACATGTAACCCAAACACACACAATTCACTAATTTGGGCCTGTTCCATTTTGCCCACTATAAAGTACCACAAACTAGGGTTTCTCTAAAATCCCCTGTATTTCATCTTCAACAGCAGCAGCAGTAGCAGCTCCAGCTCCGATCGTGAAAATGGTGAGAACCCTTTTTCCTATTAAGCTCCATTATTGTCACAGTAAGCTCAAAGTTTCTGTTTCTAATTTTTACCCATTTTTTTTTTTTTTTTTTTTAATGTGTGTGTAGCCGTCACACAAGAGTTTTATGATAAAGAAGAAGCTGGCGAAGAAGCAGAGGCAGAATAGGCCTATTCCTTATTGGATCCGTATGAGGACCGACAACACCATCAGGTAATTTGGAAAAATTACTTATCATTGTTACCTACAGTCCCAATGTATACCGCGATACATCACTTAGGGGTCGTTTGGTAGGAGGGATAAGGGATGACTTATCCTGGTATTAATTTTAGAATGAGCTTATCCCATGTTTGGTTGGGATAAAATGCGTGGGATAACTCATTTCTGGATTAGTTATTCCGGGATTGTAGTATAATTTTTTACCCCTACTTGAGGGTGCGATAACTAATTTAGGGGTAACTAGTTTTTCAACCAAACGACCCCTTAACGTCGCGATACATCACTTAGGGGTTATTTGGTAGGAGGGATAAAGGATAACCTGTCCTGATATTAATTTTAGAATTAGCTTATTCCGTGTTTTGTTGGGATAAAATGCGCGAGAGAACTCATTTCCAGTTTAGTTATTCCGGGATTGTAGTATTATTTTTATCCTTTCTTGCGAGTGGGATAACTAATTTCGGGATAACTAGTTTTCCAACCAAACGATCTCTTAATGTCGATACATCACTTAGGGTCGCGATACATCACGGGACCGGCTAAATAATGTATCCCTAAGTAATGTATCGCGACACCGGCTAATGAATGTATCGCGACCCTAAGTAATGTATCTTGGCCAGTTCAAATTCCGGGATTTTATGTAATTTTGAGACACCGGCTAAGAAATATATTGCGACCCTAAGTAATGTATCTGGCCAGTTTAGAATCTGGAATTTTATGATATTTGAGACACAGGCTAAGAAATGTATCGGGACCCTAAGTAATGTATCTTGCCAGTTCAAAATTCAGGATTTTATGTACTTTTGAAAAGAGTGGGGATAGGATCTGTAATTAGGCACTAAACAGTTGGGATTTATGAAAGGTGCCCCTTTTTGTATATTGTGTTAATCCTTGGGGTTATGAAGTTATGGATATTCACTATAGTCTTTATTATTTTTAGGCTCTTATTTGTGTATTGTGTTAAATTTTGGGGTGGTTATTTGCTTTTGCATTTTTAGTGTATTGTCTTAATTTGGTATTAAGAAGAAGTGTGTATTCACTACTCGTTGTATTTCTTGTTGTTCATTTTTGTGTATTTTGTAAATTTGGGGGTAAGAAGTTGTGGGTATTAACCTTCCTCTTGCATTTTTAAGTTTTGTAATTGTATATAGTGTTAATCTGTTGCTAGAAGTTGTGAGTATTCACTTTTCTTTTTAAAGCCGATGATCTATCAGAAACAACTAGGGATAAGGTCTACATACGCTTTACCTACCCCAAACCCACTTTTGTAGGACTACATTGGGTATGTTTTGGTACTTAAAGTGAATGAATGGCCGTTAGAGGGGGGAAATGATAACTGGTTCCTATGACTTCTCTACCTTTGAGGTAGGGGGTAAGGGAAGTTGAGGGTATTCAGTATTCTCTTTGTATCTTTTGGTTCATGTATTGTGTAGATTTGGGGCTAAGAAGTTGTGAGTATTAACTGTCCCCTTGTATTTTTAGGTTCCTTTTTGTATATCGTGTTAATTTCGGGGCTAAGAAGTTGTGTTTGTGCTTTTCAGGTACAATGCCAAGCGCAGACACTGGAGGCGTACCAAGTTAGGATTTTGAGGTGGAGTACTTGGAGTTCTCTTCAAGGTTTTATTGAAAAATCAATGGGTTTTTTGTTACTTTCTGTTTTGTTTAGTAGGAGCTTATCTCTGAAACGAAATTTAGTAGAGTTGTTTTCTACTGACGTTTTGGTAAAAATATTGGAGCTTAATATTCAGCGGAGTTTTATGTATTCAATGAAATATTTCTGGATTTTATACGCCTTGTTGATTTCTTTTTAGCATGGATTTCATAGTATTGATCGTGCAAATGAAATTAGTCGTCTGTTGAAAATTTTCACATGGAAGGTAGGCTCTGTTTAGTCAAAATGATTTGTGTGACGGCGAAAGAGCTCTTCCTCATAAATTTTATTTCAACATGCTCAAAGTATGTGCCGTGGGCGATGTCTGTTTTCTTCTCTTTTGAGGCAACAACCTACAAGGTGGTATCGGTTGCTTGCTTCATTGCTTAAATTCCAGTTAGTCAGATTGACCGCCAGCAATTTGAGAACTTCTAGTTTGGTGCTACTGTTGTTTTTCCTTACCTCCTATTTGGTGTTAGTGTCGTTTTTCTGTACCTTGTTCAAACTTCTTTTCTTGTGATTGTTCGTGTGGTTATGATGGTGTCGGATCTTGAGCTTGTGCTTCATTATTGTTAGTTAAGTCACTGCTATCTGCTTCCAATGTTCGTGTGGTCACTGCTATATATTGTGTGTGTTTATTTGCTTCTGGTACGAAACACACTTCACCATAGCTTGGTTCGGTGACACCAAACAAATAGTGATCCTGAAACTTATTTACTGAACCTATTTGTTTGAAGAGGTGATTGAATATCTGTTACTTGATTTCGCTCTGGAGATGTAAAACAGCTTTTATAATACCACGTATGTAGGTTTCAATCTTGAACTATTTGTGTATTTCTCTTATGTTTTCTGGAGCAGAAACCCCACTTTACTTGAGTTTTTCCCATTGATTTTTGAGAAACTACTTGCTAGCATGGATGGACTTACTGAGGACTAGTCATTTGTGTTGGTTTCTCTTTTATTTAAAGCGAACATGATTCAGTGTTTCCGAACCGAGGGTCTATCGGAAACAACCTCTACTTTTCCAGAGGTAGTGGTATGGATTGTATACATTTTATCCTCTCCAGACCCCATTATGTGGGATTACATTTTGTTGGTGATTCGGTGTGTTTCGAAAATGTTTTTCAATTTTCCAATGTTCGGTTGGTCATAATTTGTGGAAAACATTCTCTAGGAAAATAATTTCTTCCCAAATGAGGAAAATGACCGTCTTAGTGGAAAATAGGGAAAATAAGTTACAGAATCGGCGTTTTACATTGATTATTTCCTCTTCACTCTCCAGCATATCTTAGCTTTAGTCCCGTCGCTCCATTCACCCACCTCACATACTATTTGCGTTGATTATTTACAAATAATTTTTGAATAATATTTTTTGTATTTATAAATAATTTTAGAATAATATTTTTTGTAATTTCTGTTTACATATCAAACACAAGAAAAGAAACTATAAAAATCACTTATTTTTCATTTTTTTAAGAAGTACATTTCATCATACCTAACACTTGGCTTAAGGAACCATTAAACAATGTTATAGTCTAATTACATATTTTGATCTAAAAAGTTTAATTACCTCTCAACTTATTTTCATACCAAAACAAAACAAAAAGACGTATCTTTATGCTTTTATAACTTACTAAAAATAAGAATCTAATTTATACATACATAATCTACTAATAAGTAATCGTCCATAATACGTGAAATCAATAATTTAAATAATGCGATAAATTATCTGATACAACACGTTAAAATTACTGATAGCGTCAAAACCTCATTGAATTGTTAAGGACCAAAAACAAAATAGTCTAGTAGTAAGTTAACTTAGCGGAAGAAATTGAGTCAATTTTTTTTTACAAAAATCAAGGAAATTTTCAAGGAGAAAAAAAATACAAAACACAATGACCAAGAAAACGATTAACTTTTTTGAAAAAAAAAAAATTATTGTAAGGTAATACATCTTTTAAGGGCCAAAAATAAATTTCAGACATTCAATTTTTTAAATTTTTTTAATGGTTTCTCCTTATTTTCAGACATTTTTCAAAGGTTACCATAGACCAAATTTTAATGGTAGAGATTTTAAATTAACAAATAATTAATAATTCTCATTCTCTTTCAACAACTCTATAAAAGGAAACATAAAAAAAAATAAACAATAGACGTTTTGTGTATTTTGAGATCCAAGAAAAGTAGTAAAAAAAGTTTTTTAGTAATAAAAACACCAAAAAAAAAAAAAAAAAAAGGAGAGAGACAGAGAGCAAAAATAATTTTTTTTGCCAACAAAAAGTCTCTCTCCATTTAAATTTTTTTGTAAAAAAAACAAAAATCCTCTCTTCCTCATCTTTTTTCTCACTGTGTTAATAAATATTAATATTTAGCTTTCCTTGGTTCCTCTTAATTAATTATTAACATCATGACGTCTAATTTATCGTTAGAAGACATCAAGAATGAGCAAGTTGATCTTGTAAGTTAAATCTCTAATACTTCTTTTTTTCATTTATTAAATTTATTGTACTAAAAAAACACAGGCGTAAAAGGTGAAAACGTTCAGTTTCTAGAGTTACTGAGTTCAGAATAAATATATACTCATTTTTAATTTCGTCATCTCTTTTTTGACCTTTATTCTTCCATTTTTTGATTATCGTTTAAAACTAAAAGTATCAATTTTATTTCTAGAGTTAGTGAATTCAGAAGAAATATAATCATACTAATATGTATTTTAATTTTTTTTTCCATAGATATATTCATAGTTCAAGTTGAAAAACACCCTACATTATATATGCATGCACATGCATTTACGTATCGAAATATCATTAATTTAAAATTTTTTAAGTAATATACATTGACGATATATGAAATTTTATAACATGTGATAACAGATTAGTTATTATCGAACGATTTTTTCAGGAAAATATTCCGGTGGAGGAAGTATTTCAGCAGCTAAAATGTAGCAAAGAAGGATTATCATCTGCAGAGGGCCAAAAAAGGCTACAAATATTTGGACCCAACAAACTTGAAGAGAAAAAAGTAATTTGAAAATATATATGTTATTTTAACAAAATCTTGAATATGATCATGAATTAATTTATAACCTATGGTTTTAATTTAATTTATTGTAGGAGAATAAGCTTCTGAAATTCTTGGGGTTCATGTGGAATCCACTATCATGGGTTATGGAGTGTGCTGCCATCATGGCTATTGTGTTGGCCAATGGAGGAGTAATTACTAATTCATTTATTTTTCATATTTAATATTTTTTTTATGGTTTTCATCTGGTGTTCGAGACCTGTATTTAGCCCTGACTGAATTCGGAGTCGAGCTGGGAAGTCTTATTTTGGGTGGGAACACGCTTCTTAAGAAAGACGACTTCCCGTAGTGGGGTCTGACTAAATTTGGATTCGTGCTGACAAGTCCTGTTTTTAGGGCAAATGCTCCCTAAGAAAGGAACGACTGTTGGATTTTTTGTTTAAATTAAATTAATAATTATAAGTTTTTATGAAAATGTGTGTTTTAATGAAGAGGACACGTAACTTTAAACTATTTACTTAGTACAGAATCCCATAGGCTTGTCATATCCACTAAAACTATTTATGTACGATCCCACAGCAATCTCGTAGAGGAGAGGGAATAAATATCGTTTTTAGAAAAGCATTTCGCACGTGTTTTAAGCCTGAAATCATGTGTTCGGGTGTTCACATTATTAACCCTTCATCTTGTGTTCTTATTCGTATATTTTGTGTTCATGGAACATATTTTCCAATAGCGACTCCCCGTAGCAGGGCTGGACTAAATCTGAATTCATGTCGGGAAGTCTCACATTAAGGGTAAACTTCTCCTTAATAAAGGCGACTTCCGTACCACAGCGTGAGTAAATCCTGATTCATGTCGAAAAGTCCCACATTGAGGATAAAGCGCTTCCTAGTAAAGGCAACTTTCTTTACCCGCGTCAGATTAAATTCGAATTTGTGTCGGAAAGTTCCACATGGAGGGGTAAAATGCTCCCTAATAAAGGCGACTTCCCATACCAGGGTGTGAGTAAATCCTGATTCACACCGGAAAGTCCCACATTGAGGGTAAAACGCTCCTTAGTAAAGGCGATTGTCCATACCCAGACCAAACTAAATCCGGATTCGTGTCGGAAAGTTCCACATGGAGAGGTAAAATGCTTCCTAATAATGGCGACTTCCCATGCCAAGGCCGGACTAAATCTGGAATCAAGCTGGAAAGTCGTACATTAGGAGTAAAACGCTCCCTAACAAAGGCGACTTCCATAGTTACGGCTCGAACACGAGACATCTTGTCAAGGATGAAAGAGTACTTGCCATATTTGCATTTTCATATTTACATGGCCAAATAGTAATGGTGAAATTTTGTTAAAAAAAAATATTGCAGGGCAAGCCACCAGATTGGCCAGATTTTGTTGGTATCACAGTCTTGCTCATTATCAACTCTACAATCAGTTTTATTGAAGAAAACAGTGCAGGAAATGCTGCAGCTGCCCTTATGGCTAATCTTGCTCCCAAAACTAAGGTACCCCATACTTCATTATCGAGTCGCGGTGGATTCAGGATTGGTACAAACATACCCCGTGTTGAAAATGTTGTGTCCGTATCATTCGTGTTGTAGTCCTCGATGTGTTTATCGATGTTATATGTAATGTTATTGATGACAGATTTTGAGAGATGGAAAATGGTCAGAGGAGGAGGCCTCAATCTTGGTTCCAGGTGATCTGATTAGCATTAAGTTGGGAGATATCGTCCCAGCTGATGCTCGTCTACTTGATGGTGATCCTTTAAAGGTTGATCAGGCTGCACTCACTGGTGAGTCCTTGCCCGCGACAAAGTTCCCTGGTGCGGAGGTTTACTCTGGTTCCACTGTCAAGCAAGGCGAAATCGAGGCAGTTGTTATTGCCACTGGTGTTCACACTTTCTTTGGAAAGGCTGCTCATCTTGTAGACAGCACAAACAATGTCGGCCATTTCCAGAAGGTACAAAGAATGTGTTTTGTGATAATCCCTCCGTTTCAGTTTCTTTGTCTTACTTTCCTTTTTAGTCCGTTTCAAAAAAAATGCCTCTTTCCTCTTTTGAAAACTCTTTATTCCAAAGATAGCAAGATTCAAAAGTCTTCTTTGATTGGATTGTGATGACGATCGCAGGTGTTGACTGCCATTGGAAACTTCTGTATCTGCTCTATTGCTGTGGGCATGGTTATTGAGATAGTGGTGATGTATCCAATTCAGAGGCGTAAATATAGAGATGGAATCGACAACTTGCTTGTGCTACTTATCGGAGGTATCCCGATTGCCATGCCAACAGTCTTGTCTGTGACCATGGCTATTGGATCTCACAGGCTTGCACAGCAAGGTGCCATTACTAAGAGGATGACTGCTATTGAGGAAATGGCTGGTATGGATGTTCTGTGCAGTGACAAGACCGGTACCCTCACCCTCAACAAGCTCACCGTTGACAAAAACTTAATAGAGGTTGGTAATCAGGACAATGTTATACTTTTTTATCGCGATTGTTGTAGTTATGTTTGAGGAAAAGATGAAAGCGAAAGTGCTATCAATGGTGGTTTTAGGTTTTCCCTAAAGATGCGGACAAGGATATCGTTTTGTTGCTTGGTGCTAGGGCTTCCAGGATCGAAAACCAGGATGCTATCGATACTTGTATAGTTAACATGTTGGGTGATCCAAAGGAGGTAATATGTTTTGTTATTTGGGTGACCTTAGTAGATTTTTCACTATTCTAAGAGGTTGTAAACTGATTATTTTATGTTTCTTTGTCACATTGCAGGCAAGAGCCGGTATCCAAGAGGTTCACTTCTTGCCTTTCAATCCAGTTGAAAAGCGTACAGCCATTACCTATATCGATGACAAAGGAAACTGGCACAGGGCTAGCAAAGGAGCGCCCGAGCAAGTAAGATGGTGTTTCCTATGTTTCCCTTCGTTTAATGTATCTTCAGTGTCTGTCATCTCATATGGCCGTTCACCCTTTGCCAGATTATTGAACTTTGTGACCTCAAGGGAGAAGCCAGGGATAGGGCCTTAGAGATCATTGATGACTATGCCAACCGTGGCCTTCGTTCTTTGGGTTTGGCAAGACAAGTAAGCTAACATACAACAATGGCTTTGCTAGGATCAATGCAATATGTCATTGATCGTAGCGAACTAAGCATGATTATGTGGTGTTTATGCAGACTGTACCTGAGAAGAACAAGGAAAGCGCTGGCTCGCCTTGGGAATTTGTTGGCCTTCTGCCCCTTTTTGATCCTCCAAGGCACGACAGTGCTGAAACTATCCGCAAAGCTCTTGAGCTTGGTGTTAATGTTAAGATGATCACTGGTGACCAGCTTGCCATCGGTAAGGAAACTGCACGAAGGCTTGGCATGGGAACCAACATGTATCCTTCTTCAGCTCTTCTTGGCGAGCACAAGGATGCAGCCATTGCTACAATTCCTGTCGAAGAGCTCATTGAAAAGGCAGATGGTTTTGCTGGAGTCTTCCCAGAGCATAAATACGAGATCGTGAAGAAGCTCCAAGAAAGGAAACACATCTGCGGTATGACAGGAGATGGAGTGAATGATGCACCAGCACTAAAGAAGGCAGACATTGGTATTGCTGTGGATGACGCAACAGACGCTGCTAGGAGTGCATCTGATATCGTCTTGACTGAACCAGGTCTCAGTGTCATTGTGCATGCCGTGTTGACGAGCAGAGCCATCTTCCAGAGGATGAAAAACTACACCATCTATGCAGTTTCCATCACAATCCGTGTTGTCATGGGATTCCTGCTCCTTGCCCTTATCTGGAAGTTCGACTTTTCGCCCTTCATGGTCCTTATCATTGCCATACTCAATGACGGAACCATCATGACCATCTCAAAGGACAGGGTGAAGCCATCTCCATTGCCCGACTCATGGAAACTCAAAGAAATCTTCGCCACTGGTGTTGTTCTCGGAACCTACCAAGCTATCATGACTGTTGTGTTCTTCTACCTTGCATCCGACACTGATTTCTTCTCCGTAAGTATTGAGATTCTCCCCCCTTAAGCTTAAAACAAAAACTAAACTAACAAAATCGTCATATACGCGCAGAAAAACTTCGGTGTTCATTCAATTAGAGGCTCCCCTGCCGAGCTTACAGCTGCACTCTACCTTCAAGTGAGTATCATCAGTCAGGCTCTCATCTTCGTGACCAGATCACGAAGCTGGTCCTTCGTGGAACGCCCTGGCCTTATGCTCGTAGGAGCTTTCTTCGCAGCCCAATTGGTGAGTCTTGGAATACGACAACCTGAGTGAATCATTCAACTCGAAAGTACTCCATTTGAATATTATCACTAACCGAAATTCATCACTTTCTCCCTTTCCTTTCAGATTGCTACACTGCTTGCTGTATATGCACACTGGGAATTTGCAAGGATCAAGGGAGTTGGCTGGGGATGGGCAGCAATCATCTGGGTCTACACCATTATTACCTACTTGCCTCAAGATGTTCTTAAATTCATCATCCGTTTCGGCTTGAGTGGAAGGGCATGGGACACAATGATCCAAAACAAGGTAAAACACAAGCAACAAATTACCATAACATGAAAAACTCACTGAATTCTGTTCTTGACTAATTAGTATTTCTGTTTCTGGGATACCTTAGACTGCCTTCACCACCAAGAAGGACTACGGACGGGGCGAGAGGGAAGCACAATGGGCTTTAGCTCAACGTACACTTCACGGTCTCCAGACCCCCGAAGCCTCATCAGGCCTATTCAACGACAAGAACTACAGGGAACTGTCTGAGATTGCTGAACAAGCTAAACGTCGCGCTGAAGTTGCAAGGCTAAGGGAACTCCACACACTTAAGGGACATGTTGAATCAGTGGTCAAGCTAAAGGGACTAGATATTGAAACCATCCAACAACACTACACTGTCTAAGAAGCTGAAATGAATTCAAGTTTCTTTTTTTGGCCATTTAAGGAAGGAGAATTTTTGCAGCTGGCACATTATATTGGATGAAGATAATACTATCTGGTTGAAGAACAAATGCTAGCTGTCCATATTTCAAATTATAGAAAATAAAAGGAAAAAATATTGTAATTACTTGTTACTATTATTTTTATCCTTATAGCTATCCTTTATCTTATGTATTAAGTTTTTATTTGGCTAGGAAATTTCTTGAGTCTCCAGAGTTTTTCAATTTCTATTGCAAACCAATTTCAACTAACCAATCAACTGTACTTGAATCCTATATCATCTGAGGTAGATTATATGAATCATTTGTAGTTCAATCAACCTACTATAATCCTGCTAGCTTAAAAGCCTTTGTTAATATAATAGTTAAGTAAGACCGGCTTTCATGCAATTGTTGTGCCCTTGCTTCTTGCCTAGAGGGAGTTAGGATATACTGTGAGCTCCTTAGCCTAGAGGAAACCTCCACTTTTCAGCCATAATCTTGTGTTTTACCAAAATTTAATGGATTTCACCCTGAACTAGGGGACAAAGGCAGACAACTTCCATTTTCGGGTAATACAGTCAAGTGTTGAGGAAACAGGTATATATCACATCTCATTCACAAGAACATCCATACCAGCGACAGGATACACCCATGTTTCTGCACATTATTAGCTCAGCAACAGAATACGCCCACACAGCAACAACAACAACAACATATCCAGTGTATTCCCGGAAAGTGGAGTCTGGGGAGGATAGAATGTACACAGTCCATACCAATACCTCAAAATGAAGTAGGAAACGCCCACACAGAGCAGAATAATAAGCATAACTAAGGAAAGCAACATCCAAAAGGGACAAAAGGATAATGTCAAGGAACTAAACTATTACCTTTTCCATTGCTACCTATACTCTATTGGCTCAACCTATTTGCACTATACTAAAAGTTCTTTCCTCATCAGAAGGATTCCTCACCAAGAGGATGTTAAATGACAGATCATGTGGCATCATCAGCCAATTTAAATACACCCTCCATTTCAATTTGTTTGTTGGGTTTTGACTTGGCACGGAGCACGGAGTTTATGAAACTAAAAAAGACTTTTGAGTCGTATCGCCTTCCCTAAAGATCTGTGAAATGTACCAAATGCCTATTATTTTTGTGGTTTTAAACATGCCATACAAAGTTACAAGCTCTCAACTCCTGTAAAAAGTAGTTAAAACATGATTCCTTCCAGCAGATTTTGCCATCACATCTTTTTGAAAGCTAACATTGAAGAACATACAGGTAAAACCACAAAGACATGGACTGTTAATCAAATATATTGGTTCCAAAATTAGTATCTGATTTACATTAATACACAACATCAACATTGTTGTTTAAGTAAAAAAAGACTATCATTTCCCTCCAAAAAGGAAGTGAACACGTTAAAGAGACCGGTAAACTATTTCTACACGACAACTACTAAGCCTCAATCCCAAGCAAGTTTGGGATCGGCAATATGAATCATCACTGTCCAAGTTGTTTTATCTGAAGCCCGTGCCAGTCTAATATTATTGAAAATAATAATAAGATTTCTCACCCTCTTCTATTGCTTCACTCGATGCTTCCATGAAGTCAATTCAGAAGGGATCAAGTCTTCGTTACATGAAAGAGCAGCCTGTGCCATCAGTTTTCCAAGCCAAGCATGGTAGAACAAGCCCCTGGAACCAAGCCCAGTAAATAACCAGTACTTACATTCTGCTGGGCCACGAATGAATTCATCTACACAACCCAAGAGTGGAAGTGATCCCTCAGCATTGAGTGGTGGCATTGCCCTTAAGCCTGCACATGTTCCCTTTACGGTCCAATTCTTTATAGCTGGATATACAGCAGAAGCCTTCGGCAGTAACTCTTCAAGAGCTTTGGAAGCTTCCTCTTCAGGAACGTGTCTTGAAAAATTCCTTGATTTCCATTCCCATGTTGACCCCACATACAATGTTTGAGGTCCTTGGACAGCAATCCATGCATCTGAAAGTATAGAGGGACTGTTTTCTGGATATTCCTCCCTGAAATTTATCATTCATAAATACTTCTAATTAGTAGCATGTTGGAGGCAATGGATGTAAAATAGTTTAAAACAGAAACTATGTGCCTTGTTTTGGTGATGTCTAAGGTTTCAAATAGATAGTTTATAGTATTACCTTGTGGGTGTCTTGTTTTCCTTTATTATCTAGCGGTGTGTTGTCCCATTTTATTGTTTGCTTTTATGTCTTTTGTTTGTTATACTGTTATCTGTCCTGAGCCGGGGGTCTATCGGAAACAGGCTCTCTACCCCTCTCTAGTTCATCTGAGATAGTGGAATGAGCTGTGTACACTTTACCCTCCCCAGACCCCACTTTGTGGGAATACACTGGGTATGTTGTTGTTGTTGGCAACCCGGTGCACTAAAGCTCCCGCTATGCGGAGGTCTGAGAAGGGGCCGAATCACAAGGGTCTATGTACGCAGCCTTACCCAGCATTTCTGCAAGAGTCTGTTTCCATGGCTAGAACCCGTGACTTTTTGGTGCCCTGGATACTCAACATCGGTAAAAAAAAAAAAAAAAAAGGAAGAGAACACATGAAAAATATTTTTGAGAGGGAGGAGGAAGGGGGGAATTGGAACATGATGACAGGTTGAAAATTGATCTAGGCTTGAACACATAGAAATCAGAACCGGATAAACTGAATTTACCCAAATTCTTATACATGTATACTTATATTTCTCATCCAGAAGGAAGAATAAAGGGACACAAGGAGCTGAAATAGCATCACGAAGAAAGTTTGGATCAAGCTGCACTCCAAACCCGGGCAGTTTTAGTTGTGCATCACCTTATCAGGTTAATAGTCTAAATTGCATCCATGCTTCAAAAAACGTGTTACACCATTCCTTTGACACATCTTGGTCTATGGAGTGAAATTCAGGGTTCACGAAAATGAAGGTAGTTACAATTACACTATCACAATCTTTAGAGGCTAATGTAAATCAAAGTGTAACATATGACTTGTGTGAGGACAATATGTGGAGATTCAGAGCACTTTCCCATTTTGACAGGGTTTGTACCTGGGATCGACACTTAGCCCATTTTTATTTATCTTGGTGATGGATGTTTTGATGCGACGTATTCAAGGGGAGGTGCCTTGTTATTTGCTGATGATGTGGTACTGACGAGACTCGGGGAGCAGTTAATGATAAGTTGGAAATTTGGAGACAGACCCCTGAGTCTAAAGGATATCGGTTGAGCAAGACCAAGACGGAGTACTTGGAATATAAGAGTAGTGATACGTTGCAGGAGGCTGACGTGGTAGTGAAGCTGGATTCTCAGGCCATTCAGAAGAGGGATAGTTTCAAGTATCTGGGATCTATGATTCAGGGAATGGTGAGATTGATGAGAATGTCACGCACCGTATTGATGCAAGGTGATTGAAATGAAGGCTCACTTCGGGAGTCTTGTGTGATAAAAAGGCGCCTCTGAAGCTTAAAGGTAAGTTCTACAAAGTGACAGTTCGACCAGCTATGTTATATGGAGCGGAGTGTTGGCCAGTTAAGAACTCCCACATCCAAAAGTTGAAGGGGACGGAGATGAGGATGTTGCGATGGATGTGTGGCCTTACCAGGAGAGAGAGAGTTAGGAATGAGATTACTTGGGAGAGGTGGGAGTGGCTTCGGTGGAGGACAAGATGCGAGAAGTGAGGTTACGTTGGTTCAGGCACGTGATGAGAAGGGGCTTGGATGCTCCAGTGTGGAGGTATGAGATGCTGGCTATGGATGGTTTTAAACAGGGTAGAGGTAGGCCGAAGAAATATTGAAGGAAGGTGAATAGGCATGATATGGAACAGTTATAGCTTACGGAGGAAATGACCCTTGATATGAAGGTGTGGACAGCATGAATTAGGGTAGAGGGTTAGGGGGTAGAAGTGTGTCTATAACAGTAAGGGAGAGTACTTTGTTTGCATCTGGAGTTTCTTGTTCGTGGTTGGGTGATATCTATGATTTCGGATAGATAGTTTATAGTAGTATCTTGTAGTTGTGTTATTTCCTGTATTAGCTAGCAGTGTTAGTTTATTTTGCATATTGTATTAGTTATATGCTTTTACGTTTTGTGTTTGTTATACTGTTATCTGTCCTGAGCCAGGGGTCTATCAGAAATAACCTCTCTACTTCATTAAGGTAGTGGTATGGTCTGCGTACACTTTACCCTCCCAGACCCTACTATGTGGAAATACACTGGGTATATTGTTGTTGTATCAAGGTCACTACATTGCTAAAGAAATATCATTCATGATAAGCGGGAAAACTACAGAAATAAACCAATATCGTCATTTTTCTAAATATGAGGATATATCTAGAAACTGGAGATATCAATGGGTACTGTTGATATATCCATGTACGGGGCTCTATAATGATACACACCCAGATTACCCATACCAAAACCAAGGGAGATTGCATGTCAATGGATACGTTAGTCGAACTAAGGAAATTTAAAACATCTATGTGCATCCTTGAGCACAATGTGTATCCCAAAATTATCAACGTTGTGAATGATTCTGATTGAGACAAGAGAGAGTGGTCAATGAGGTTTTTTTTTCTTTTTCTTTTTTCTTTTTTTTTGTGCGCGGGAGGGGTTAGAGAGAAGGAAGAGGTTTAGGATGGGGTTTACCATATTTGAAAATTAAAAAGAGAAGAAGAAATTCTGCTTGAAATGGGAGTTACAAGTGTACCTGATGCGATCAGGGAGCTGTAAGTGAGCAATAACACCCCTACACGTTCTCAAAGGAAGCCTTCCAGAGAGTTCAGGAAGAAAGGCTGCTCCACAACCTAAACATATGATCACTGCATCATAATCACCTGAACAGAATATGCTAATCGTTATGATTTGACAAGATCACGGAAAAAACAATTCATTGACCCATCTGCGCAGGAAAAAAGCCTATAATTGGTCAAAACTCCAACTCCGACCTTGACTAGACTCTACAGAAGATAAAGGAGTTAATTGTTGGAAGCCTTTATTAACATTATCTTTGGTGGGGCTAGAAGAGGAGTACAAAGTTAATTTTCCTTATTTGTTTAGGAAGCAAGAAATGTGAGTGATTGTGCAACCTTCCAATTTAGCTTCCTTAAAATTAATTAGTTTTATCCGTGTTCTGTTGTATGCCGCAAGAAAATCATAAATACCTTACCTAGGAAAAGCGAATTTGACCTTCTCTCACTTTATCCTTCTCTCCATGATTCTTTTTAAAACAGAGAAATCCATGACGCCGAACGCCTCTTCCCCTCTTCATAATTCAACTGGTTGGTCATATTGTAATGTCCTTCCTAAGAGTGTCAAATAGGCAGGTTGGGTTGAAGTTGAGAACGTCAAAATGGATTGAGTTAATAAATGGATGGGTCAATGATTTACTTGGGATGAAGCGGATTGGGCAGAAATGAGGTAAAAATCAAGTCATAAACCAACCCCCCCTTCTTACTAAGTTTTAAATTCAACGTTTGTTTTATTATAATTTGTTTGAGTACCTAATATAACTTTTTTGCTTATATTTCTCCTGAACGGTGAGAGGACTTGGGGTTAAGGCACTTATTTCATTTGTTTGTTGATGGGATTGCTTGTTAGAGGAAAGCATTCCTCTAGGGTTACCTCTATAGTATAGGTGCTTGTTTGGTGTTCTTAATAGGTCTTAGTTTTAATATAACCATTGT
The DNA here is from genome assembly GCF_002878395.1 of Capsicum annuum. Classification (NCBI taxonomy): domain Eukaryota; kingdom Viridiplantae; phylum Streptophyta; class Magnoliopsida; order Solanales; family Solanaceae; genus Capsicum; species Capsicum annuum. Next base: position 6,855,204 of record NC_061117.1, read on the forward strand.
TGCCTATTGATCCCATTTTTGTGTCTTACTTTATATATTTGATGCTTTTTGAAACTTTGTATTTGAGGGTATTGGTTGATCTATTGCCCTTGTTTTCATTTCTTTTCCATTTTGTGTCTATCCTATCTTAAGTTCTTGTTCTTAGAATTTAAGATTTCTTTTGTCTTCCGCGTTATCAAAATCACATAGCAGTGTATGAATACAAAGAAATGGTTGGGCTTTGGGGGGAAGGGTGTAGGGAACTAATGGGATCACTATGCCTTTCAAAAATGATGTGAGAAATATCATGAAGGGGTGGGATGCCTTTAATCGAAGTTATAATTTTCTATTATACAAGTATATATCAGTCGAAGTTGAACAAACTACGGCCACCGATTTATCATACCGCAAAATACCGATACCGAACTTCAAAATACTGAACCATAATGGTATAATATTTTAAAGAACCTAATACCAAAAAAATATTGAATCAAAATTTCAAATACTGTACCATACCATGCTCACCGCTAGGTTATAGCAGTAACTTCTCAGGTACTGACAAAATCAGCTTCAGAAACAAAATAAACATGCACCATAGACTGATGTTCAATGTGAGCTAAATTAATGATATACTTGTTATTTATTTGTTATAGAATATAGTACCAACTACTAAATCATAGGAGCGATTATAGAAATCAAATCATAGGAGCGATTATGGTAACCAAATTATAGGAGCATTCTAGAATATTTCCTTCTATTTATTTTGATTTTTTCACTTTTACGGAGTTCCTTGTAGTTCTATAAATACGAAGGTACATTCACGAATAGAAAGACAAGTTCTTCCATTCGATTACATGGTATCACAGCCATGGTCTTAAGCTTCACCGGCATTACTTCATTAAATCTATACCAAGTCAGGAAGTAGTCGCACATCATCATATATCTGAGAATCTCCTCCCTTCAATCTCCAGAAATCCAGAGCTGGTGGTGAGATCAAGTGTGTGAATCTCACGCGCTGGTGATCACTTTCCAGCAAGCGCACGTAGGCGCGTGGGCGGACTTTTGGTTTGATTTTTTGGACCGACATCACACTGAAGTCTCTGGAGCAATTGTTGTGGCTTTCTTGATCACCGATCAAGGGGTATTCAGTCATTCCAGGTTCTTTGCATCTCGGACTTCTATCTGGACTTTGTGAATTTACTGACTGACCTAAATAGCTGTGTTTTCCAGATCGGATAGACCACATTTTAAAAGGAGCTGGGTCTGTCGAATCTGCCCAGGTCTGGTGTTTTCTTTAACAAACAGCTTTGAATTTTCTGGCTGTTTTTGGGTTGGTTTGTCTGGTTGTGCCTCTGTCAAGATCTATAAATACTCTCTCAGACGAACTTGAGTTCTTTAATTGTTTAGCAGCCGATTTCTCAATTTTGCTTATCTGGATTTGAGTAAAGACTGTTGAAGTAATGCTCTTTTGCTACTGAGTTTGATACTTGAGTTAGTATCAGATACTTTGCTACACTCAAATTGATTGAGAAAAATGACAAACCTAGTTTCAACTGATGAGTTTGTCAAAATCACTGAACATCAGAAATCACAGAATGAATCCACTACACTAACTAACGTTACTGAGTCAGGTAAAGCATGTCTTATCTCCTCTGTAAATGAATGGGTAATCGATTCTGGTGCTACAGATCACGTGGCGGGTAATCCTAATATATTTTCTAGCTTCCAATCACAAAAAGAACCCTGCTGTATGAGGGTAGCTGATGGTTCAACCTGTAATATTGTGGGATCGGGGACTGTTAAACCAACTTCGTCCATTACCCTATCATCTGTATTAGCTGTGCCAAAGTTTATCTGCAATTTGATCTCTGTCAGTAGGCTTACCAAAGACCTTAATTGTTATATCTCTTTCTTTCCCGATTATTGTTTGTTCCGTGATCTTCAGACAGACCGGATTATTGGTAAAGGACATATATCTAATGATCTCTACATCCTTGATGAATGGGAGCCTCCACTTGTTACCTTCTCTAGAGTTATGTGTCCACTTGAAGCACATTACCGATTGGGACATCCTTCTTTACCTATGTTGAAGAAGCTTTGTCCCCAACTTCAGAATGTTCCCTCACTGGACTGTGAGCCATGTCTTTTTGCAAAACACCATCACAACTCTGTAGGTCCAGAGGTTAATAAGCAAGCAGATTCAGCTTTTGAGTTAATTCATTCTGATGTGTGGGGACCATGTCCGGTAGTTTCCAGAGAAGGGTACAGGTATTTTGTCACTTTTGTGGATGACTTCTCACGAATGACTTATATTTATTTTATGAAGAGCCGATCTGAAGTGTTTACTCACTTTTGTTCCTTACGTGTTGCCGTCAAAACTGACTTCAAAGCTTCGATACGTATTCTAAGGAGTGATAACACCAAGGAATACATGTCAGAAGCGTTCCGAACCTACATGGAACAACAAGATATTATCCATCAGTCTTCATGTGTTGATACACCCTCACAAAATGGAGTTGCTGAAAGGAAGAATCACCATCTACTTGAGACCGCTCGAGCTCTTCTGTCACAAATGAAGGTTCCTAAACAATTTTGGGCCGATGCGATCTCTTTGTCTTGTTTTCTGATTAATCGCATGCCATCTACTGCGCTTGCTGGTGAAATTCCTTACAACGTTCTTCTCCCAAACAAGCCATTATTTCTGCTCGAACCTAGGGTGTTCGGAAGCACATGTTATGTTCTACCATGTATTACCAGGTCGGATTCCAAGGCACTGAGGTGCGTTTTTCTAGGCTATTCTTACCTTGAGAATGAGTATTGTTGTTATTCGACTGAACTTGGCAAATATTTTGAGTCAACCAATATGGTGTTTTCGGAGATTACTACACCATTCTTTGATGCACCTCCCATTTCTATGACTCAAGGGGACGACAATGAGTGGCTAGTCTATCGGGTTACCCGTGATTTGACAAAACAATCAAATGATGTTATTCCTCCATCTCCAAGTTCTTCTATTGAGCACCAATCGACAACTGTGCCTTCAGCCCAGGCTCCATCTGAGCTAGCAAGATCGTCAACTGTTCAAGTTTACTCGAGGAGGAGAAAGAGAAAAGATACATATCCCGCACCAGTCATCATAAGGTCAATCGTTCAAGTTTACTCGAGAAGGAGGAAGAGAAATGGTACATAACCTGCACCACTCATCATCAGATCCTCCACCACCTGATCCTTCAGAAGTATTGACCTTGTAACGCCCAAAGTTCTCTAGAATTATTAAATGCATTATAATGGATTATATATTTTCGTCTTTTCCTTTCTTGTGAATATTTCTCACCTTTATTTCATTAATTTTTATTGTTATATTGTTTCATTTAAGCTAACCGCAACAAAAATAGTTCAGAAAAGAGGCATAGTTGATTGATTGTTTTATTTACCGAAAAAACTGTTTCAAAAACATAACTACAAATGAACTTTCACTTGGAACTGTAGCAGAAACACTTGTTGAAGCACATTCTCATACTTCTCTTTCTTGAAAAAAGAGTTCTAATGCATCTTCTATCTTATCGAAATAGCATATCTGAAAGCTAAGGTGATTCAATAGCATACCTGCTAATTCTAGAAGATTATGAACTGATTTCTTGTGCAAATTTAACTCTTTACATGAACTGCCCGAGCTGCGCTTGGATTTCACAAAAGTTTTGCATGCTAAGTAGAGAGCCTGAAAGATAATCAAAAGTAAAAAGACCTTAATGATACAAAAGAATATAGACCGGTTCGGAGTTCTATAGTTATCAAGATTTCTCCCTTCAAACCTCAAGATAATTCTGGGGATTAACATTCACAGCTTCAGGCATATGGAAGGCTAAGTCCAGGGGCACATGCAAATCAGGTACAAGCTTCTGTGCAGCATCCTTGTGAATCGACTCTATTCTGCAGCTGGCAATGCAGTTTTGAGCATTCTACTCAAGGAAAAGAAGAAATGCACCCATAATCATGAAATTACATATAAGTTTCTTCTTGCATGTAATAGTTGGATGTACTCACATCATTCATCGCATCCATATTCTTCACAGATAGTGCTGGTCTCACGATTCCGCTGTTAATCATTCAAAACCAGTTTGCTTAGACAGTAAATAGATGGTTATACCTCTTCCATATAGTACACAGAAAGTATAAGCACAATGACTGATGACAGAACAAACAATAGGGCATTGGGTTGACTAAAGTGTACATGTCAGTTTTCCAACTTGTGGTAGTGAAAATATTTAATGAAAGAAAAGGTTCACTTGTATGCTCAGGTAAACTGCTGCAGTTCAATCATGAGTCATGACTACATATTCAATTGGCAGAATATACAAGTCTACAGAAACAAGCAATTTGCTAATAGAATGATATGTTTAATCTGATGCTAAAGACAAATGGATGTCAAAACGCATTTAAACAGGACAGGACAATGACTAGTCATTTAAACTGAATTTTTTTTGTCAGTAATCTAAACTGACAAATATTAACATCATCGGAAAAGGAATCACATTTTTACATCTCTAATTTGAATTCATTACCGGTGCACCCAAATGTTACATACTAAGATGTCTTAGCAGAGCAGTTGAGGATTAGCCACATAGGACGCGCGTCCTATGATATTCTGCCACACAGGACGCGTGTGTCTACTTATTCAACTTTATGCAATTTTAAGTGTCCACTCGTGCACATCCAAAGTTGGAGGTCATATATTTGAGCTGAGTCCAAGTTAAAAGGCATGTTTATGTATTATGCCTTCTATTTTTGCACAAATGTAAATGAGATATTACTATCAAAAAAAGAGAGACGTCTTAACAGTTCTATATATTGCATTCTTTATACTACTAACCTTCTCCTGACTATAAAGTCACCTTCTTTAAGCCCAGTTTTTGGCATTCCAATGTCGAATGATTTGGAAGATCGGGCCTCTTCAGCAATATTTAGAAGATTTAAACTTTCTTTCCAGCATTCTTCTCCCCGCCACAGAAGCTTAACTGCAAATTTTGCATTAAATCTCTTAAAGGGGTTATTTTAGAATAAATTCTTCATCTTTAAGTGAAACGCTAAGAGACAGATAAAGGAACTAATTCGAAGGAAGAACTTTGAAGTCCAATAAGTTGTCTCCTCCTAGTAAAAGCGTTTACATGCACCTTTGGGGGAATAGGGATGGAGAAGTCCACCAGACATTCCAGATGCACCTCCACCAATACCAACTTCATCGTATATGTCTATGCAGAAATTTGATTCCTCTGAACTTTGCTGCACAACAAAAAAACGATGCAGCTGCAATTAGCTGCCTATGATAATTGAACTGAAAAGGAAAAACGAAGCTGCCATTAGTAACTTAGCATTAAGACTCATAATCTTTCAACGGAGTTGAGTTATATATGTTAATAGTATAAAGATTTTCTAACTTAGATAAATACAATTTGTAAAAAGATTTGCAGAAGGATCAGGCTCATTTGGACATAATTCTTTTATCTTTTTGGCTTCTTTTCAATGTTCTTTTTCCTTGAAACATGTTTGGCTATACATTGTTCCAATTCTTTACTCCAAACTCCAGTGAAATTTTCCTACAGACAACAACAACAACAACATACCTAGTGTAGTTGGTGCTGGGCGATAGTAGGATGTACGCAGATCTTACCCCTACCTTTGTGGGGTGGAGAGAGGGTCTTTCCGATAGACCCCCACACAAGTTTCCCACATAAAACTTCAATCCAATAGACTCCCGCTCATACTTTTTCACAGAAAACTTCAACATTGACTTACATCTCCAAACACAACTTCAACTTGTATAGATCCATTTTCAATTTAACTTACAATACAACTTTTTAAAAAAAAAAAAATCACTTAATTCATATCCAAATGCCTACTAAATATATGTACACCAGAAATTCTTTACAGATTAGCTGCTCCTATTTCACAGGTTACCAATCCACTTATCATATACAATTACATGTAATTAACTAACATAACATAATCGTACTATAAACAAAATTCTTTATTGTCTATATAACTTAAGCCCGTTCACCATTGCAAAATGGCATAATATATAACAAGACTTCACCTAAACTAGCAAGTAAGCACCCTAACTTTGAAAGTGCACAGCTAGATTCCACATCTTAGTCTCAACTGACAACTAAACACTCCAACTTGTCTCTACTATGTTTCGTGGACACTCGACGCTGACGTGCCACATAAATTTTAGAGGTGTCTAGATGCTCGTTTTGTAAGTTAGAGTGTTCAACTGACACAATGGAGATGAGTTGAAGTGTCTAGATGTGCATACTCAAAATTGACGCGTTTACTTGACAACTAATGCCAAGTTTGAGTGTTTGTTTATATGGTATACCTGGCAAATCCATTTCTATAAAGAGAATTAATGAAACAAATAATGAACTATGTATGCTATAGAAAGTGTAACAAATACTGCACAGGCAATAACTGTACGGAAAAATAAAGTGGAGTTACTTGCAACAAATGCCAAGCCACAGACAATCTAGCAAATCCACTTAGCATATACAATTACATGTAATTAAATAACACAACCTAATAGCACTATACAAAAATTCCTTACTGTCTAAACATGTTAAGCCCTTTCATCATCGCAAAATGGCATAATAAACACTCAAAATGGCCTTAACTGGCAAGTAAGTGCACGGCTAGATACCTCAACTGGTAACTAAACACTCCAACTCGTTCTACTATGTCTTGTGGACAGCCAATGCCGACGTGTCACATAAATTTTAGAGGCATCTAGATGCTCATTTTTGTAAGTTGGAGTGTTCAACTGACACAGTGGAAATGAGTTGAGGTGTCTAGATAGGCGTACTCAAAGTTGGAGTGTTTACTTATCCACTAAGGCCAAGTTTGAATGTTTGTTTATGTATCATGGTTTGAAAATCCATTTCTATCAAGAGAATTAACAACAAGAACAACAACATACCTAGTGTATTCCCACAAAGTGGGGTGTGGGGAGGGTAAAGTGTGCGCAATCCATACCACTACCCCAGATGAAGTAGAGAGGCTGTTTGCGATAGACTCCCAGCTCAGGACAGATAACAGTATAACCATAAAAAACATAAAAATAAAAAATAAAATGAGATAACACACCGCTAGATATCAACAGAGTAATACTATAAACTATCTGCCTAAGAAAGTGTAACAAATACTGCATAAGTAATGACTGTATGTAAAGACAAAGTGGGAATACTTGCAACAAATGCCAAGCTACAGACAAGCCAGCAAATCCAGCACCAAGAACAGCATATCTGAATATAAAATCCAATTCCAAATTAAACACAAGTCGGTAAAAAGGAAAAAGAGATCAAGATTAAGGGTGTGTTTGGTATGAAGAAAACTATTTTCTTGAAAAGTAAATGAATTTCTTATATATTTTCTTGTGTTCGATATATATGCCAAAAGGAAAAAAAAAATTAACCTAAAAGCATTATGTATATAATTTAGACAAATATTATGGACACAATCAACGTGGAAAGTCACTAATACAACTTGTTTTCCCTAGTCATTTTCCTCATAACACAACTTGTTTTAATCATCATACAATTTATATTGGACAGCCCAGTGCACTAAAGCTACCGCTATGCGAGGTGTCCGGGGAAGGGCCCCACCACAGGGGTGTATTGTACGCAGTCTTACCTTGCATTTCTACAAGAGGCTATTTCCAAGGCTTGAATCTGTGACCTCCTGGTCACATGGCAGCAATTTTACCAGTTACTCCAAGACTCCCCTTCTAAATACAATTTATATTGATTGTTATTTAAATTTTATTTTATCGTATTGTTAAATCCATTATTAGATAACACATAATGAAAAGTCCTATTTTGTGTACCAATCAATTTAGTGTGACCACATCTTTACTTTTTTTCTTGTTTTTGCTATTCTCATTTTAACTTTACTTACAATCCTATTTTTTTCCTATTATGGGCAAACAACATAAATCCCGACAATTTGGAGCTTAATTACAGAAAATACCACATTTCGCATAATTACTGAAAATTTCAATTTTGGGTCTGTCGAGATACATAATTAGCTCCCAATACATCCAACGAAAATAAATATTATCCTTTGTAAAAATACATAATTAGCTCCCGATACATTTTTTTCGATTTTGGATTTGTTGAGATAATAATTAGCTCCCGATACATCCAATGAAGATACATTTTTCCCTTGTGAAGATACATATAGCTCCCGACACATTTTTTGCCGATTTTAGGTCTGTCGAGATACATAATTAGCTCCCAATACACCCAACAAAGATACATTTTTTCCTTTGTAAAGATACATAATTAGCTCTCGATACATTTTTATTGATTTTAGGTCTGTTGAGATACATAATTAGCTCCCAATACATCCAACAAAGATACAATCTTTCCCTTTTTAAAGATACATAATTAGCTCTCGATATACTTTTTGTCGATTTTAGGTTTGTCGAGATACATAATTAGCTCCCGATATATCCAACAAAGATACAATTTTCCTCTTTGTGAAGATACATAATTAGATCCCAATACATTTTTTCCGATTTTGGATCTATTGAGATACATAATTAGCTCCCGGTACATCCAACGAAGATACATTTTTTTCTTTATAAAGATACATAATTAGCTCCAGAAACATTTTTTGCCAATTTTAGGTCCGTCGAGATGCATAATTAGCTCCCGATACATCCAACAAAGATACATTTTTCCCTTTATAAAGATACATAATTAGCTCTAGATACATTTTTGTGGATTTTAGGTCTGTCGAGATACATAATTAGCTCCCGATACATCCAACAAAGATACATTTTTCCTTTATAAAGACATATAATTAACTCCCCATACATTTTTGTCAATTTTAGGTGTCGAGATACATAATTAGCTCCCAATACATCCAACAAAGATGCATAACTAATCAAAATTTTTATAATTACTCTGTAATTGATAAGTTAAGGTGTATGTTTATATTAACATTGTATTCATTAAAACAAATACTAACCTGAGGGGTTTATTTGAAACAGCACCGTAGCATCTAATGGATAAGAATGAACAAGAAGACACCCTTTTGGGAGTACAGTATAAAAGGCTACAATTTGGTAATAATTTTGTAGAAAATAGAAATGGATTTTGGATTACAAGTGCCATTGAACAATGAACAGTGATGTTTGGTTGCTAAGGTTTAAGCTAAAGAACCCGTTAATCCAAATTTCGGGTTATCGGGTCGGGTTATATGGAAAATGGATATTTCATTTTGAGCCCATTGGTTCATGTGTAGCACAAATAGTAAAGTCATCAATCAAATTTGTCCAAGCTATTTACCCTTAAATCATTTCAAATTGATATTATTATATTATTTTTAAATTAAATTCAATTTTTTTGAAAAAATATTGATCATGCATCAATTTCTAATTGATACGTATTTTTTAGTTTAAAATTGTATTTTTTTTATACTTTTCTCTTTTTATTTTTCTCTTTTTTATTCGTCATGCTCCTCAAATTTCTACTTCATTCAATCCCATACCCAATTTTTTTTTTCCTATTTTTCTTTAACTAAGCTTTCTTCTCCTCTATTATACTAACTCCACCATTTTTTGTCCTCTCAACAAAAATATTATAGACATGCAATCATATTTGTTCAAAATTCCCTTCTTGATAAATTAGCAAAATTGTATGGCCTTTATCCCTTTTAAAGTGTAAAAATTAAGATTTTATTTATTATACTTTATAAACAACAAAACAAAGTTGTCCCCATTTTCATTTTTTTTTTAGAAACAAAAAATGAAATTAAGAAAAATAAGAGAGAAAAAAAGAAGAAGGGGTGTTTAAAGTAGTATTGGAGAGTCTAAGGTGGGCACTAGTTTTTTTTATTATTATTATCAAGCTTCAATTGCATTTTAATGGAAATTTGGGGAAGATGGAAGAGAAAATGAATTTCAAAAAGAATAAAATTTATTGACACGTGACAGTTTTTCATTTGTTCTTGCAGTTATTTTTCTCATTCACTTGCCTTATTTGCGTGGAACACAAATCTAGGCTGAAATTCAGTCCACATGATCCATTTATAATGATTTTTACAACTTTTGTGGGGGTAATAGATTGCCCGCAAAGTTAAAATGTTTTTTGCAAATCTCAAACAAGTTTAGTGGACTTTATGTCTTTTCTCAACAAACATTAACCAAGCATAGTAATGTCATAAATTAGTCTTGCTCTACATGAGTTTATATTTTCATATCATAATAACATAAATTGTGCCGTTTATATTTATTCAATACTCTAATTTACTTTATTTTATTTTTAACTTATATTCTTAGTATTAAATAACTTTATAAAATAGTAATAGTCGGAACTATAATTTGAAAATATCATTAATAAAATTAGTTTAGTAAAATACACATTTAGTTAAAATTTTCTCAAGAAATGTGCTTGTTTCGCCCGTTGAAATTCCTATGAATTTGAACATACCTAGGGATAATTAGATACCATTAGAATAGGTATTTGAATTAATTATTAAAATATACGCAATTCGTTTGATATTATTTGACTCATGTTAGACTTGACACACCCGCTATTAAGGGAGTTAGAGATAGTAATGCTTGTTGGTTGTATACTCAAATTTTGTGGACTCTGCAAAAAGAGTTCAATTTTGAATAGAGGAGCAGATTTGTAACCACAATCGTTTATTAATAAAAAATTCCTGTTTCTTCATATTTTTATTTGTGGTTAAAATTTATTTTCCATGAATTTAATTCTCTCATAAATCAAATATGCAAATTTATAGCCACAGGATCGTAAAAATGGAAGCGGTACTTCAAGACTCGTCTTTGAGTTTCATCAAGTATACACTCCTACAAGCCTTAAGCAAGGGGTATTTGTAGACACAGAAATTTTGGACTCTGCAAAAAGAGTTCATTTTGACTAAAGTTCTTGGGGAATCCTGCTTGATGCTACTCTACCCAAACCTTAAATTCCGCCTGTTTAAAGGGTAACATATTCCCTGAAACATATATCTTGAATATCCTATGGGTATTCGTAAAAAGATTGGGATCTCCAATATCCACAAAAAATTATGGGATATTCATTAAAAAATCATCCTATATTTGAGAATAAGCCACTAACGGCCCTCGAATTACGGAGAAAATCAAGAGAGAAGAATCAAGAATAAGCCTAAGGCACTCGAATTATGGAGAAAATCAAGAGAGAAGAATCAGATCATCCTATATTCGAGAATAAGCCACTAACGGCGCTCGAATTACGGAGAAGAATCAAGAGAGAAGAATCAAAGGAGGAACAAATTTGTAATCACAATCGTTTATCAATAAAAATTTCTTGTTTCTTCATATTTTTGTTTGTGGTTGAAATTTATTTTCAATGAATTTAAATTATGTTGGAAACAGTATTGTTTCATAAAAAATAATGTTTTGAATACTATTACTCTTATTTTCTTCATTGCATAGTTCTATATCTCCTCTTTTTGCTAGATTGTGAAGAATGGAAAGAAAGATGCACCAAATTGATTTCATTCCAATTTTCAAGTTTCCAACAACATAGGCTTATGGGGATATTGCTTGACAAAGTGTTAGTTTAAGAAAACTTGAATCCTTGTGTTTCCAACTTGTTGATTCAAACTTTTGCAATGTAAGTTCCACAGACAAGCTTTCTACACACCGACCACTATATTTTCTGTGCACCCGGTATGAGAGGATCCAGCGGCTAGAGCTCGTGCTTTTCAATATCATTTGAAGCTACGGTGAGCTTCTACCTTCAGAGATCGACCTATCTTTTACTTTAGGTCTATTATAACTTTCCCAAGTACTAAGAGTCACTCTTGTATTCATGACAGATAGTCTTGGGATGCCTTTGAAGTACAATGTTTGGTTTCCTTTCATTTTTTTGTTCTTTTGGGTTGTTATTTAATATTAGACGTGCAATTCCATTTACTTTTATTTTAAATGAATAGTGTTTTCCTGAGTTTGGCTTACCTAACATGATGGGTTGTGAAGGTGTCGTCACAACCAGAAGCAACGTTTTACACACCAATCACGGTGAAGAAGCAGAACCAACCGGAGTTCCATCAGAATTTGTTTTCTGGTTTTAGAGATTTGAGTCCAAGGTGTGGCATTGGGGGAGGAGTGTCAGCTACATGGTGTACTTAAAATCGAAATTGCATTAAAATCCAATTCTACACCATGCTGAAGTTGCATAAGTTCAGAATACACCATAGCTCAAACTAAAACCATCTGACAGAGTGAATGTTCTTTCATACCCTTGGACACTTGCAGATCACTCATCAGTACAGATAATGTATAGAAGTGTTGAGAGGCAGAATCACAACACTAAGTTCGCGGTTAAAATATTTCTGCTTGATTTGCTGAGGGCATCAAATCAACAAATTACATGTGATTTGATTGTCAGTTGACTGGATATAGTGGACTTGTGACATGCTGATAGTTGGCTTAGAAGGCTACAATCTGCTTTAGGCTTTTCGGAGTATGACTCTACGTTCTCGTTTGTACTCCACTTCATCCCTTTGATGCATAATTATCAGTGCTCTTCTTACCTGACAATATTTAGCATTTGTATCAACACACAAGGTCTTAAGGGTATTGCTAAATAAATCTGGGCTTCTACTGGTTTACTACCAAAAATCAAATGAATGGAGAAAGCAAGGGAATATATTCGACTCTTACAATTGATTCATTCATGCCCATCCTGGTCAGATCATCAATTAGCCTTCTCTCTGATATGTGGCTACCAATACCCATTCTTCTCTTAATTTGGACTTCGGCTTGCTATTCATCCATGAAAAAAATGAACACTATTAAATTCCGTAATTGGAAGGACGTATAGCTGGAAAAATTAATGTGAGTATTGGTTGCCAAGAGACGAACCTTTATCTCATTTGCCATCTCAGGAGTAACATTTATGTGTTGACTGATTCCAGATCGTGCTGCATCCATCGTGGACGTGTTGAAGAGCCTAATTGCTTCCTTGACATGATCCTCATTTGCAACTTGGGAGCTAAAACCATGATCAGAAAAAAGTAGATTATTGATTAAAAATTTGTTTGTATAGGAGCTGAGAGAAAGGATAAACATAACAGTGCAAAGAAACACATGGAAAAGGGACTTCTCCTAAACAATTTAAATGGCACAGTTATAGCAAAATGAAAGTCCTCAAAGCATTTGATTCCATGCAAGTGACAAAGAAGTAACTTATAATTTTGGTTACTTACAGTCTCATTCTTGCAAGAGCTTCACTCAACCTCACTATGGCCTCTAGTTGCCGCACAGTAATTGGTATTGCAGTTGCCTCCCCAGTTTCATTTGACTGTCGCCTCATATCCTGCAGGAGATAACAGAAGAAACAACTATCAGTGAGATGTACATCATTTTCATAATCAAGAAAGGTTTGTATTGAAATGTTGTCAGAAGCCTAATCTGAACAATCTCCATAGTGAGCCTGTTGATATAATTACCTGCCTAATTTTGACATAACTTTCTTGTAACATTGAGGCTGCAGAATCTGATAGCCGTGGATGGCAATTGGCCTTACAATATTGTATATATCTGCAACAAGCATTTGTTTGCTTCAACATCTAGACCTTAAAAATTACATCAAGAGTGAAGTGCGTAACTTTAAGCCATATTAAGAAGAAACTAACCTTTTCAGCCAATTATACTCCTTCATAGTTCTAGTGTCATCCCTAGATGCTTCAGCGGATGCATGGACCTTGATGATATGGCTGGCAATATTCTGTAGTGAAATAAACACTCAGTAAGTGAAGACAATCTTGCATTTTCTTACACTAAAATAAGCAACCTAGCAAAGCCTACTTCAAATTACGCCAATGAAAATATTTTGAAAAATTAACTACTCATTTATTTGTGATTTCAAGCCCAGCACACTAAGTGCACTATCTAGATGCCTAATTTCTTGATGAAAAAACAAGTTCGTACCACAAAAATGCTCATATCACCCACAGAATTGAGAGTGCTAGGAGTTTGTCTTACCTTGTCCTGATCGTACTTCCGGATGTCTTTCACAATGAAAATCAAATCGAATCTTGAAAGAATGGTTGTCTGCAAGTCAATGTTGTCTTGTGCAGTCTGTAAATGCAAATAGCACTTCAGTTCCTGCTTTCTGCCAATACACGCTACAGAAAATTGCAAAAACATAAAACAATTGAAAGGAATTTTAGACCTTGAGATCATCATAGCGTCCAGATGGAGGATTAGCTGCAGCAAGCACGGAGGTTCTTGAATTAAGGACTGTTGTAATTCCAGCCTTTGCAATGGAAATTGTTTGCTGCTCCATTGCTTCATGAATAGCAACTCTAATACCAGTAAGAAGCTCTTTAGAAACTCTCTTGAGAGAATAGAGAAGAAAAACAGAAGGAAGTTCCAACTATGATCTACCTATCTTCTGGCCTCATTTTGTCAAACTCATCAATGCAGACAACTCCTCCGTCTGCCAAGACCATGGCTCCTCCTTCTAGGTAAAACTCACGCTGAATTGTTATAAAGAAACTCATCATTTTGGAATATATTAGAAGTGGAAGGTTTATCTGAAATGGCTTCTAGACTAGGGTAAATATAGAAACTTACAGAGCTATTATCCCTAATGACAGAAGCTGTGAGACCAGCAGCTGAAGATCCCTTGCCAGAAGTGTATACAGCTACTGGGGCTGTCTTTTCCACAAATTTTAGAAACTACATGGTAAAATAAAATAATTTAGACTCTCATTTGCATTGGACACAGAAACAAGGATAAGTAACAATAGAAAACCTTGCGAGCCAAATGCCAAATTAAATTGCTTTCATGCTTCAGCAAAAAAATGGATCTCGTGAAAATGAAATTCCATACCTACAACAAACCACCACCTTTTAATCAATGGGTAAAACTGACCTGTGATTTAGCAGTTGATGGATCTCCCAACAGCAATACGTTGATATCACCTCTTAATCTTACACCATCAGGCAAGAACTGCAAAAAGAGAGTTAGAGATTAATCAATGACTAATCAAAGAACAATTGACACAGAAGGAAAATTGACATACCTTCCTTGACCCTCCAAATAAAAGGCATGTGACTGCTTTCTTGACATCAACATGCCCAAATATTGAGGGAGCAACCTTTGCGCATATCTTATCATAAGCATTGCTATCGGATGCAAATTTCATAAATTCTTCTTTCTGCAAAAAGGAAGGCCATGAAAATTGATGCATAAGGGAACAAACAGAATAAAACCGACACCAGAATTGAAAACCTAATGGTGATTAAAGAATTTAGCAAGCTGTTTTATCCTCTAAATTTAATCTTTCCTGACCCTTTTCCACTCCACGTGCATGCTTCTATGTGGATTTTCTGCTGTGAGTAGGGGAGATATAGGTGGAGACAATTATCTATATGCAGTCTAATCAATTGAAAGCATGCTGCTAACTGTAGCTTAAAGCTCTCAATCACTACGTGCTACTGATAATTTAGAAATCACCTCATCTACAGTGAAGTTGGCTGGCCCTCGAGAATTGGCCTCATTTGTTTCTTCCAATCCAACAACTCTAATATAAGGCTGCCTAACAGCAACAGCTCCTTTGTGACTGCATCCCAGTTCACAACATAAAAAACAGAAGTTAAAAAAAGGAAGAGTTGATAACAATGAAGTGACAAACACTACAAAGTTGAATTCCTTTGATCACTTGGTGGAATCTTACGATGTCGATGAATTTGAAGCCTGAAAAATACTGTAGATCCCCATTATAGTCAGCCTTGTACCAGGCACTATAGTTTGAACAAGATGACGATCTATAGATAGAAGCATATTTCTTGGCAGCTCTCCGGTAGGAACATCCTATAGTTACCTCACCAGAAAACACAAATGAAATGAGAAAATGATCATAAAGACGGCCATAATCAAGCTTCTCTTCTGCAACTAACTGTTCCTCACCTCAGGGTTTTCCTGCAATTTGAGCGTCTGCTGGTCAACATACTTACTTTTATCTGGAACCACTACCCATGGATCAATAGGACAGGGTTCCTCCCCCACCTGCGAAAATTCCTACCATTAGAATGTCATCCTAATTAAAACTTCAAATGAAGAGTTCCCAGTTGTCATTTAATAAACCTGAGGAACATGATCACAAGAACGTGGTACAATAGCTCCTCCAAGCCCTGGACGACATGGGACAATCTTCACATTTTTACAGTTCTTACATAGCAAGGTCACATAAGTTGCCTTTGCTTTAGTCCTTGATGCTGCAATAACAATCCCGGATACTTTGACCAGCTTTGATATGTATTGTGCCTAAACAAAACAAACAGGATAATAGAAATAGGAGGATGAGTAGATGAATAAGAGAAAATCTAAGATAATCAAGAAAGAGGTAAAGTTCAAACAGAAACTAACCCCCAGGGAACGCATTGACATTGAATCCTGCTCTGACCTCAAGAGTATTTGTACTTCACCAATCTCTGGCTCCTCCATTTCCCCACTCTCACCAGCTATCCTCGATCTCAAGCTAGCAAGAACCTCAACTGCAGCGGTTTCAAACTAGAAACCCCAGACACAAGAAAACCAAGTGTCATTCAGTAGTTAGTTCTTGAAATATTATACAATAATGATATTACAACATTTCATGTAATTGAAGACAACAATACAAGTCCATCATGTAATATGAAACAGAGTGAATCAGTATCCTATTCCATTATCAACAAAATCACAATCCAGTATAAGCATTCATTTCAACAAATCTACATGCAATTACAACAAAAAAGATCATCAACCATAAATTCACAGCCATAAATCAACAGTCATAATCCAGCATAATCATCCATTTTCAACATATCCAAATGTCATTACAACCGTAACTAATTAAATCTATTAGACTATCAGGTTCAACTACAAATTCACAGCAACAAATCAACAGTCATAATCTAACATAATCACTCATTTCAACAAATCCACATGTAATTACAACAAAAAGTATAAACAAAATCCATTAAAATCTCAATTCATACTTTCTTTTTAAACCGTTTCAAAAAGAATGTCTCTTTACTGTTACATTTTTGTACATTCTACGTATCTTTAGTTTAACACTGCAAGATTCATTTTTGTAGCTTCTTAAACTTCGTGCCAAGTCAAAACAAGTCAAACAAATTGAAACAGAGGGAGTACAATAAAGGGACTAACTAAAGCCATCAAAATCTTTTTTAATCTAAGACAACAAGATTCAAAAAATTAATACAAAATGAGCAAATTCAAGAACACATACAACTAACACCGCATATAACCCTAAAATCATCACATAACAAAGAAAGATAATCTAAAATATACATATTTTTAGTGTAAGACAACAAGATGAAGATAACCTAAAATATACATATTTTTAGACTAAGACAACAAGGTTAAAAAAATTAATCTTCTTTTTTACTTTCTTAAACAAAGAAAGTCAAGTCAAAACCTGAGCAAATTCAAATCCGCATACTCCTAACAACTCATATGAACCTAAAACAACCACACAGAGAAATTGAGCAAATCCAAATCCACATACTCCTAACAACTCGGTTCAAAATCACCACTCAGACAAATTGAGCAGTTTCAAATCCACACACTCCTAACAACGCGTATGAACCTAAAATCAACACACAAGTTCAATCCATCAAACACACAAGTTCACCACCACCAACATCAAACACACAAGTTCAACAACAACAAACTAAATACAAATACAAATACAACTAACAACGCGTAAGAGAAATGCAATCACCACATACCAAAGGAAGATAATCCGCGGGATTCTGTCTGAGCAATTCAGGCAAAGTCTGATCCCGTTCATACGAAAGCAAATCAGACAAATTAACAACAAGGTAATTCTGGTTCTCGACGAGCGCTTCTCTATACGGAAACACGTTCGGCTGAGACTTATCAGGAAAGTTACGAATGAACTCTTTGAACTTCCGAAGAATGACGTGTCGACTAACTCCGCCATTTTCACCATCGCCGCCGCCGCCTGCCGCACCTCCGCCTCCGTGAGGGAACTGTGCTTGGTCGCTGTAGTATACTGCTCCTTCATCCCAACCTGACATTTTTGCTGCTACTTTCTCTCTCTAGAATTTGGCGGTCTCTGTGTGTGTGGTGTTTTGGTTTTGTTTGGGTAAGGGTTTAACAAAAAGGGGAGGACTGATTTTTGGCGGGAAATAAATGGCGGGAAAAATGTGTGCACGTGAGAGGCACGTGGGTGGATTGTGGCGGGGGATTGGGGTACTACGAATATAAAAGGTTGTTAGTCTAAGAAAGAAAAAAGGAAAATTTATCTTTTAAGTTATTATATTTATACAAATTTACACAATTATAAAGTGATTACAAAAATTTTAACTAATTATGTACCTTTTGTTGAATGTATCGAGAGTTAATTGTATATCTTACAGAGCTAAAATTTAAAAAAATATATTGAAAACTAATTATGTATCTTTGTAATGTACCTTTATTGAATGTATTATGTGTCTCGACAGATCTGAAATAAAAAATAATGTATTGAAAACTAATTATGTATCTTTACCAAGGAAAAGATATATTTTTATTGGATGTATCGAGAGCTAATTATATATCTCAACAGACGCACAATTGAGATTTTTAATAATTACAAAAAATATTAAAATTTTCTGTAATTAAACTTTAACCATCGGGATTTGTGTTGTTTGCCCAAAAAAATATACTCTATTCATTCACTTTTACTTGTCTACTTTGGACTTTGCAGAACTCTTAAAGAGAAAAAATACCCACTCCATTTAAAAAAAAAAGTGACCTTTTTTTCTATATTTAAAAAAGAATTATCTTTTTCTTTTTCGGCGAAACTTTAATTCCAACTTCTTATGTGACATGTTTATGACCATTAATTAAAGGACATTTTTACACATTTGACATAACTTTAATTTAAAATTACAAAATTTAAAAATTTCTTTAATATGAGTATTTTAACATAAAATTTTGGTTCTAGAAT
This sequence comes from Capsicum annuum, assembly GCF_002878395.1. Taxonomy (NCBI): domain Eukaryota; kingdom Viridiplantae; phylum Streptophyta; class Magnoliopsida; order Solanales; family Solanaceae; genus Capsicum; species Capsicum annuum. The sequence continues at coordinate 6,874,203 of NC_061117.1, forward strand.
TGATGTATAATCTTTGGTTAATAATTTGAAAAATAAGTCATTAATGCTGAGAGTAAAACACAAAAATATTATCTTTTCTTATTAAAAATGACAAGTAAAAGTTGAAATTTCATTTTTGACAGGAGTAATATCATGTGTTGTGCTAACACATTTTTATTTCTAAAGAATGTTTAGAAGGGAAAAAGATGGTAATATGGTTTGCTCAACATATTAAGCTAATAATACTATATATAAGCTATTAGTTGCAATTACTTAAACCGAATAACTTCACATTTCCGAGAAGAAATTGTCTCACTATATAACACACTTAAATTTAAAGTGTTAAAAATTGACTTATTTTCTATAATATTTTTCGTTAGCTTTTAAAGACGAGTTCTTCAAATTTTAAAAAGTGGTTTTTGGTCAAAACTCAAAACCAATTTTTCAAGTGAGTTTTTTCACCACTCTCACAAAACTAAGAACATTTTTCAAATGACATTAATGTTCAATTTCCGAATACCATTTTTCAACTTCAAATACTATGTTTTTCAAATATCACTCAATAACAACAAATGGGAAAATGGACAAAGGATTTATGAGACCACCAAGAATAGGAAACTTCTGTTAGTATCATTTCTAGACCTTGTACACTTCCCCAACTATAGGTAAAATTACATCATTTATCACCTACCCGACTCTCACACAGAAAACTTTAGTGCACCGGACTGCCCTTCTTTTTCTATTTGCAGTAACACCAGGGGAGAGCGACAAAGACCCCTTAATCGCTCTATAAACAATTTCCAGTCATATACAACATTTTATGGCCTATACACAGAATTGACATACAGCCACATTATCATCGCGTTAAAGATCCTAAATGTATTTTGTTGTTAATTACAATTGAATTGCTGTGCTCAGTTGTCAAACAGATATCCTTCCTGCTTCAAGAACCAAAGTGCCCCTTGCGCGGCATGTTCAGCTGCATCTTTCTTTTTCGCCTTAGGTTCTCCATAAGACTCTATAACTCTTGATGCTTCTTCAATATCCACCACTACCCGGAAAGTAAACCTGAAGATGATTTGTAAAAGTGAAGGAGGGAACATACATAAGCAGTTAGGGAAACATGTAAATTCCGCGGTTATTCTAGAGCAGAACATATATTATTTAATTGCAACGTCCCCCACACGGCATGTTTAAAACTACAAGATTAAAAGACATTTTGGAACACTATACATATCTTTTGTTTAAGACCACAAGATAAACTTCTTTACTTTTTTAAACTTTGTGTCTAATCGAACTACTACAACAACAATATACCCAGTGTAATCCCACAAGTAGGGTCTGGGGAGAATGGTGTGTACATAGCCTTACCCCAACCTTGTGAAGATAGAGAGGTGGTTTCGATAGAGCCTCAGCTCAAGTAAGCATGTAAACATTATTGAAACTAAGACAAACAAATTGAAACGAAGGGCATATTATTTAGTTTACTATTCATGATTGAAGGGATCTACTTAAAATTCAAGAACGAAATTAAGAACCACTCTTTACTAGTTTGGTACATACTCTTTCAAGTGGCTTGGTCCTGTCTCCTTGCAACATTCAAATAAAGGAGGTTTCCAGCAGTTGGCAACACAAATTTCGTGCAAAAGTGATTTTGCCGATTCATTTTTTGAACCACCTGAAATGTTTTGGAGTAAGAAAATGATATCATGGATAACAAAGCAGATAGATATCCTTGTTTATAGATACCTGTAGCTTTCGAATCTGCCTTAGAGCCATTACGCATGACGGTCTGGTCAGAATTGCATTGTACAGCTGCCTCTGGGGACAACAACTTTCTCGTAGGCTTAAACTTGAAATTGCAATTTTTTGCAAGTTCCTCACTAATAGGGAATACTTTTAAGTCCCGATCACTTTCAAATGTTTCATGCTTCTCCAAGTCATCACAACTAGTAATGACACAGGGCGTTTCATCATATCCTATCAGTTTAGCTTCCTTCTTGATAGCTGTTTTCAGCACTTGCTCCAGCGTTTTGGACTTGGGCCTATAGCCTTGAGCCTGCACATAGGAAGACATTATTGAAGTGCATATATAAGAGAGCGGTATGGACTGCGTACATCTTACCCTCTCCAGGCCCCACGCTGTGGGAATACACTGGGTTTGTTGTTGTTGTTGTATATATAAGAGAGGTCAGTTAAGGGAGGTGCTAACAACTAAAACGCCAGTTACTGAATAAATAATAAAAACAGATGTACACAAGAACGTAGAAACATTGATTCTGCCATCTATAATAACGGCTGATCTCTTGCATTTCAAGGTTAAAACTCAATCAGGAAGAGCAAACAAAATCATCGACCAGCCAGAAAGTATAAACCAACAGTCACAAGCATCACAAGATTAAAATGTCATGGGACTAACAGGTGTTGACTGGACGTTTTAGGGTGATTCAAATTCTGGTTTTGAAATCATCCACTCGAATTCGCAACTGCAATAAATCAATTGCCTTCTCCGAATTCTTTAAAATGTTATAATCAATAATTTCAAGTAGCTAAAGTTCAGAAATTTTTTAACCTTTTTGCAATTAAGATAAATGAAGAAAATAGAAGTTAAAGATCCAAATTTCCAATTCGTCAATGAATAAAAGAACGCTGACAATAAGCAAGCAAAGCTGACACAGCTGAAGTCTAAAAAATCATAAGAAAGATCTTGAAAGCTGTCACATAACAATATAAGAATCTCCTATGAAACAAAGAATTTTCAGATGAGAAAGAATATGAATAAGGTTAGGTGCGTTCTCAAGTAACAAAATAAGAAATAAAGAATTAAAAACAATTTAACATGGAGTGCATGCTGTGAGATATTTTAAAAAGGAGAAAGAATGTACAGGATTGCATGACTAATTATATCTCATGCTTCGATCTATTTATTTAAAGATTTTACAATGAAAATATTTACACTTGACCAATGTGAGGCGTTGTATAAGACTAATTCCGTCTACCATCTAACACTTCCCTCAAGTCATGATGTGCATGCCGAGCTTGTTCATGGTATGTTCTAGACTTGCACCCAAATTCAGTATAATACAGCCACCAACATCCCTCCCTTTAGAACCTTAGCATTCTAGCTAGTCGCTACAACCAATACCCAAATACATAGATAAAAATCTCACAAAGAATCGAACACCGCAACAAAGGTTTCCACGAACAAGCCAAGTGATTCAACTCATCAGTGACTTGAAATACACAGATTTTCTCAACACTTTATCGTAGAAATCTAGACCCTGTATTTGTGATAAGTAGACCTCTCGGCTTCAATTTCACCTAACACTAACAACTATTCGTAAAGCATATTTTCCTTATTTTACATCGGCATGAAGAATCAACCAGAAAGACAACCAAACTTAGAAATTGTCTGCACATGCTACTGGAAACAAGCTGCAGTTTGTTCAGCATTTCGTTTTCGTCGAAGTATAAACAAGCTGTGCAGGTGACACCCCTGCATTTATTTTGCTCACATAGCATACAGAAAGAACTCAAACAAGAAGAAAAAACAGAAACAGACAACTGTAAGTGCCTTGTTTAAAGATACTAGCAGCAGAAATCAAGATGCGAACAGAAACATAGAACAATGAGAGGCATACCTTCAAGCTTGAACACAATTTCTGTGCAGCCATTCTTCCAGCAGCCTTTTTATTGATATTGAGAGCAGAAGCAGCTTCAGAAACATTGTCCCCGTTCACCACGACCTCAACAAAAAAATTGCCATCTTTTTTTGACGGCAGGAACTCTAAATGCCAGCCATAAGACTGGCAAAGTTCATAAAGCTCCCTTGTCGGATTAAGCTGTAACCTGGTAAAGCTCAAGACGGGTTTTAAAAAGGAGAGGATAATATGCCAAGCACGGTTCAAGTCAAACCCTGTGTCAAGTAGGATTGCACCCATACAAGACTCCACCAAGTCTCCAAGGGCCTGAACCAACCAGTAAACATGGGAGCAAAATGAGGGTTCATCTTTTTGATTTAAGTAATAAAATTTTATTAGCAAAGCACAAAAAGTACCCATATACAAGAAGAATACCAAAACCGTATAAAATCTCACAAAAAAAATCTGGTTTTCTGAAAACAAAACCCAATCTTCAGTACCTACAGGAACCTCGAGGGTGAACCAAAAATAAGTAAGGGAAGAGAGGCTATTCCTCAAAGTTACAAAAACCTTCTGCATTCGGTCAGAATGAGGGTTCATTTTCTAAAGGTTATTGGAACAACTTTCCTAGCTGTTCAGGAGAGAAGCAACCAACCCCAGAATTACTTTATATTATACAACTGCTTCCATCTATACCATCACAACCTGATTTACCTGACTAACATTCCTTACTAGCAGCCCTAATCTCTTTGCTTTTTTCACTGAACCACAAACTCTTTTAAGCAAATTCAAAGAGGTGGGATGCAAGAGACAACTTAAGAAAGAAGGAAAAAACATTTCTTTCTCCATGAGTTTGTGGCCCAAGCCGGTTTCAATCTTAATTTTCATTATATTAACTGCTAACCATGTCTATTTTGGTTAGCAGTTCAAATAATGAAAAATAAGATTTAAGCCTATACAATAAACATCCTTGGAATGCAAATACAGTGATTTGACGCATGAGAACAAGGTGGTAGTGAACATGAATTCCCAGGTTATTCGTAAGAGGGATAGTTGTAAGTATCTTGGGTCTATGATTCAGGGAAATGAAAAGATTAGAGAGGATATCACTCACTGTATTGGACCACGGTGGATGAAATGGAGGCTCGCCTTTGGAGTTTTGTGTGATAAGAAGGTGACTCCTAAGCTTAAAGGCAAATTCTATAAAGTGGCAGTCCATCTAGCCATGCTGTACGGTGAGGAGTGTTGGCCAGTCAAGAACTTTCACATCCAAAAATTGAAGATAGCAGAAATGAGGATGTTGCATTGGATGTGTGGACTTACTAAAGGAGATAGGGTTAGAAATGAGGGTATTCAGGAGAAGGTATGAGTGGCTTTGGTGGAAGACAAGATGCGGAAAATAAGGTTGAGATGATTTGGGCATGTGATGAGGAGGGGCATTGATCATGAGCTTTTCCTAAAACATCAAGATCTGGAAAAACCATCTATGATCACAGTTGTTGTTGCCCAGAAGTCCAACATGCCTCTGCAATTTAACAGGAACAATCCTCACTTCAACAATCAGCCATGGAAACCATCTCAGTCTCGACAATGGAATTCCAACAATCAGCAAAACAGGCGACAATCTAAGCAATCTGTCAAATGTCAATTGTGCTAAGAGTTTGGTCACACGGCAGATGTTTGTCGCTCCAAATCGCACAATCACTTTGAAGCTAAGGCTAACTTTGCATCTGGGCAACAATCATCTGGAAACTCTAGGGTTTTAGACTCTGGAGCAACTCACCATGTCACTGTCGAACCTCACAACCTTGAAGAATATACAGGAACTGGAGAAATTTCTATGGGTGACGGTAAAACCATTCCCATCACTGATACTGGTTCAACTCTAATTCAGACATCTAAAACTGTTTTTTTGCTTTCTGACACACTTTGTGCTCCATTATCAAAAAGAATCTCATCTATGTTGCTAAGTTTGGTCAAGATAACCTCACATCTAAGGGTGGCAAAATGGATAAATTATATGGTTATCTGCCTATTTTTTCCATGTTAAATGAGTTGGTTATCCAACCCATTTAATAATGGTCAAATATGGGTCAATCCATATTATCCATTCTAAAATATGGATAACCGATGGGTATCCACCAATTACACTCTCCTTAATTTTTAAAGTATGACGTATGTGAAGATGTAACCACCTCTAAAGTATACTTATTGAGGGTGTGTTTGGAATGAAGAAAAATATTTTCAATTTATTTTTTAAAATAGAAAATATTTTTATTTTTTTTAATTTTTATTTACTTAGTTTTTTTAATTTATTTAACTTGTTTTAAAAAAAATTGACCTTTTTCATTTAAATTATTTGAACCACCTTTTCTTCTTTTTTTGTTTTTTTTCTATTTTCATTTTCTTTTTGTTTTTTCTCTCTCTTCTATTTCTATCCTTTATTTCTCTTTCTTTTTTGTTTTCCTTTTTCATTTTTTCTCTCATTTTTCTTTTCGTATTTTTATTTTGTTAGTTTTTTTAATTTTTTTAACTTCCTTTTCTTTCTTTTTTTGTTTTTTTTCTATATTCTTTTTGTTTTTTCTCTCTCTTCTATTTCTATCTTTTATTTCTCTTCTTTTTTTTTTCCTTTTTCATTTTTTCTCTCGTTTTTCTTTTTCTTGTCCCCTCCTCCCTTTTTCTAGTTTGATTTTTTTCTATACAAATGATACCTGTTTATATACAAATACAAATGATAAATTTGACATTCACATACGAACGATACATTTGTATTAAATGATGCATACATATTTGTATATTTTAGACTTAAGCAAATGCAATTAATTCATATACTTGTTGCAGTGGCGGAGCCACAGCCGACGAAGGGTGGTCAGATGAACACCCTTCGTCAGAAAATTTTTTCGAGTATATAGGTTAAATATAGATATTTATGGTTATATGCATGTTGTTGCACACCCTTGACAAGCTAGAGAAGCATAATCCAGTGGTCAAGAGTGTATTCCCACATCAATAACCCGGGTTCAAACCTTAGCAAGTGGGTTCAAACCTTAGCAAGTGCAGCAGTGCTTTATTTTTTTTTTTTTTTTTAAACAGTTCTTTGCCCAAGAAAAAATATGAACACCCTTAACCAAAAGTCTGGCTCCGCCACTAACTTGTTGTGTATAAATACAAATGATAAAATATATATATTCACGTCAAAACTATTCAAATAAAAATAATAAATGACAAAAAACAAAAAATAAAGAATGACAAAAAACCGAAATGACAAAAAACAAAAAATTAAACAAAATGAAAAAAATAAAGGAAAAAAAAGATGAAAAAATGGAAAAGAAAAAAATGAGAAACAATGAAAAGAAAAAAAAAAAAGAAAAAAAAAAAAAAAAAAAAGTTGGAAAAGAAAAAAACAAAGTGAAAGAGAAAATCAAGGGAGAAATAAAGGAGAGAGATTATGAATGGTATTTAATTAGCAAGAGATGATATGAATTGTAATTAATCAAAACTTGGCTAAATTAAATAATTAGAATCATATGTTTGCTAAGCCGTGTAGTTTTTCATGTAATATAATAGTACATTTGTCTTTACATAATAAAAAGTAATGGATAATATGGATATCCATATTATCCATTAGGTTTACCCATTTTATCCATATCAAATATGGGTTGGATCGGATATTTTATCCATTTTCACATGACTCATTTTCGACTCGCTCATATCTGACTCGACCCACCCGTTTACCACCCCTACTCACGTCTATTCAATTTTTCTCTTACTTTTGTTATGAAGGACTTGCATACTCTGAAGCCGATGGTACAAGGCCAGAACAAAAATGAACTGTATGAGTGGCCGTGTTTTCCATCCAGGAAACCCTCCATTCACTTTGCCTCTACAAAAGCCCTGCTTTAACTTTGGCATTGTCGATTGGGTCATCCCTACTCTAGAATATTAAATTTTATTTTGAGGAAGTTTTCTTTACCTGCTGTTGCTAGCAAAGAAAAGTTTGAACTTTGTAATGCTTGTTCTTTTAATAAAGCGCATCATTTGCCATTCCAACGACTTACTTTGTCTAGTAATTTTTCTCTCCAGATTATCTTTAGTGATTTATAGGGACCATCGCCCATTTTATCACTCGACAAAGTTATATTATTGCATTTTTGTTGATCAGTATACCAAATATACTTGGTTGTATACACTTAAAAATAAAAGTGAGGTTGCGTTAATATTTCCAACGTTTCATCCTTTAGTAGAAAATTTCTTCAAAACAAAAATTTCTTCAATTTATACCGATGGAGAGGGTGAGTTCATCGGTCTTCGGCCCTATTTTAAAAAACATGGCATTGAACACTTAATTTCTCCTCCATACACACCACAACGTGTTGCTAGTTGAACGTCGACATCGTCATATTCTTGAAACTGCTAAAACACTTCTTCATGAAGCATCCTTACCCTCTGAACTTTGGTCTTTTGCCTGTCAATATGCAGTCTACCTTATTAACTGATTCCCCACTTCCATCCTCAATAATGAGTCACCCTACCAAAAATTATTTGGTCGATCTCATGACTATAGCACCCTTAAAGTTTTTGGTTCTCTTTGTTACCCATGACTTAAAACTTATACCAAAAATAAACTTGAACCTCGGTCCACCCTGTGTGTGTATTTAGGTATCTCTCAGACTCACCATGCTCACATGTGCTTTGACCCCGTCCAGTCCAAAATTTTCATAACTCGTGATGTTTAATTTTTTGAAAACGAATTTCTTTTTAAACAATTGTTCATCCATTTACGAAAATATACTTCCCAATTAAGTTGGGAAGTTATTGACTCCAAAGAGGACAGTCCAACAACAATTCAAACTACTACTCTCTCTATTCCATCCCTTATTCCAGTCCATGTAAAGTCCAACTCCAACAATAAAACCTATTACCCTGGCAATGCTCACTCCAACAGCAAGGACCAAGTACCAACAACTCCAAAGATATCAAGTAATACACATCTCCATGTTCCTTCGTCTAATCAACTTCCTGCCCCTTCTCCTCCTGCGCATGACACTGCTATACATAAGCCTTTGCTCACATACCAGAGACGAAAAACCACAAACCTGCAATCCCACCAACCAATCCCAACCACCAGTGAAGCCACTCTTCCACCCTTGCTACCCCAACAAAATTCAAATCCCACAAACCAATTACTTGACATGCTGCCCCGATTCCACCACCATCTTCAAATCGTATTATAATCGGTCCCAGAATAAAATCTTAAAGCCTAAGAGAAAACTTTCTTCTCTGGCCCATTTGACACCTACACCTGTAACTTTCAAACAGGCTGATAAACATGAAGAGTGGAGACAAGCAATGAAAGTAGAATATGATGCTTTAATAAAAAATCAAACTTGGGAACTCGTGCAGGAAAACATATCAACAAATGTTGTGGATTGCAAATGGTTGTATAGGATCAAGAGAGAAGCAAATGGTTCTATAGATCCTTTCAAAACCCGTCTAGTTGCAAAAGGGTTCACTCAGCGTCCTGGCTTAGATTTTCATGAGACGTTCAGTCCTGCTACAGACAACCATAAGATTGGTGCTATCTATAGTTGTGCAACACAATTGGCCAATCCATCAACTTGATATCAATAATGCGTTCCTACAAGGAAAATTGGATGAAGAAGTTTTTATATCTCAACCCCGAGGCTGTATTAATCCTCAATTTCCAACTCATGTCCGCAGACTGAAGAAGGCTATCTATGGCCTCAAACAAGCCCCTCGGGCTTGGTATAATGCTTTGCGTGAACATCTGATGAAAATGCGCTTTGTCAGAACAGAATCTGATATCTCTTTATTTGTAGGGAAGCAGTAGGCTATAACCATTTATGTGCTTGTCTATGTTGACGACAACATAATCACTGGAAACCATCCACACATGATTAAATTTGTCATCAATTCCTTGACAACAAGATTTTCATTGAAGGACTTTGGCTATCTAAACAACTTCTTGGGTGTTAACGTTAAGCAAGTACCAGATGGTCTCATTCTTTCTCAATCAAAATACATTTTGGAAATTCTTTCCGAACTGATACGGACAATTGTAAAGGAGTTTCCACTCCCACGTGTTCCAGTGTACACACACCCCTTTTCGGGTAGCTGATGGTTCGCCACCTACTGATGCCACGTGCTACCAGCATACCCTTGGCAAATTGCAGTATCTGTCCCTCACTCGGCCTGACATATCTTATGCAGTCAATAAATTGTCGCAATTTATGCATACTCCGACTGATGAGCATTGGAAAGCAGTTAAAAGAGTACTACGGTATCTCAAAGAAACCGCAAGTTCAGGACTTCGCATCCTTCGCAGCTCTGACTCCAATTTGTATATGTATGCTGATATCGACTGGGTTGGCGATCCAAATGACAAAATCTCTACATCAGGTTACATACTTTTCTTTGGACCAAATTCAGTTAGTTGGTCGTCCAGAAAGCAACCTGTGGAAGAGTACAAATCAGTCGCCAATGCACTTGCAAAGATCACATGGGTGCGAAACTTACTTCATGAGTTGCTATTTCGAAGACGCCGACAATCTACTGTGACAATGTTGGAGTAACTTATTTATCTCACAACCCAGTGTTCCATACCCGTATGAAACATGTTGTTGGAGATTTTGCATATGTCCGTGATCAAGTTCAAGCTCATCGAGTTCATGTTACTCATACTCATGCTTGTGATCAACTTGCTGATACCTTCACCAAGCCACTGCCTAAATCAGCCTTTATTAGGTGTCATTCCAAGTTAGGCATTGTTGCACCTTACCTAACTTGAGGGGGTGTATTAACTATCTTTATTTACCTCTTGTTACTAATTATAATTTGAATAAGTCTCTGATGTTTGGAGCATATTTAGGAATAGTAGCAGATAGTTAGCTTCAGTTAGTTAGTTGTAGATAATTTGTAGATAGTGGAGTTAGCAGATAGTTAGCTTCAGTTAGTTAGTTGTAAATAATGTGCAGATAGTGGCTTGCACTTTAGGTCCAGTTAGTTGTATATTGTGTATTTACAAGCTTGCTGCCAGAGTTAATAGAATCATCCTTTTGATCTCTTTCTTTATGACTCAAATTCTTACACAATTCTTTTGAAGGAACACACTAAGATGCAATTTCTTACATTTATTCGATGAAGGGCAAATTTTCTATTCTACATTTAAGCGTAAAAACAAAACTATTATAAACTCTGTATATGAAGCTCAATAATCCATCAATATATAAAACTTCATCAACAAGTATAGAGTGAATACCTTTGGACAAGGTGGCTCTTCACCCAGCCTTTTCATAGAATCTGGTCCACCAATGAAGTTGACATATTTCGTAATTGACTCACGGAGGCTGCTAGAATCACAAAGTAAATGGTTATGGAAGCTTTGACTTACTGCAACAACTGCAAAGGTATTGTTGTTTACAGAAACTGATCTCAGATCAGTCAAATGGCCAGGCTTCAGCTTTGGGTACACAGAGTATAGATATGATGTGATCAAATAATCAAGGACAGCATCTCCAAGAAACTCCAATCTCTGCTAAAGAAAATCAAACGTTCAAAGAGAGAAGTTGCTGTAAGGGTAGTCCTAGCTCGTCTTACGCAACAACGATAAAGGTTTCAGAAAAGTGGGTTATTTAAGAAGAGCGATTTTCATACCTGATAGCAACCCCCTCCATGCTTGTTATAAGATGGATGTATGAATGCCTGAATGAGCAAACCCTTATGGACGAAAGAATAACCTAATAAATGTTCAATGCCCAGAACATCTATTTCATCAGCAAGTGGCATAAAGACTTTGCTTGCAGAGCAGATGTCTTTTACTTGTGGTTCTTTGAAATCTGTATGGATGCCAAGCCATTTAAGAAATGCAATTGCTGCTTTAAAGCCACTGTCCACTACAAAAGCACCAACAAGGGCTTCAACTATATCAGCAATTGTTTTCTTACGCAACCAGTGATGACATTTGCTACACCTAACTTCAGTCTTCGCATCATCTGTCCCGCTACCACGTAGACCATGTATGTTTTTTTCTGTGTGCTTGTTACAGGTTACAGGACATGGACGGCCTACTACATAGAAGTGGTTGGGTTCAAATGATTGATCACGTATATATGCCTGACACAATGAAAAACCTAGAGACTCAAACCCATTGAATTAGAGTATAAACATACTACATAGAAGTGGTTGGGTTCAAATGATTGATCACGTATATATGCCTGACACAAGGAAAAACCTAGAGACTCAAACCCATTGAATTAGAGTATAAACATCTTAAATGCGTAAATAAAACAATATGTATACAAATAAAGTCACATTAAAGAAGTATGTATCATATGACTCCCTCCCCTCATGCTAAACCACAGTGCCTCTGATTTCTAAAACTTCACTTGAGATACGCAGTTTCATTTTATATTCATGATTTCATATTTACGTTCAATTTTTGATATACAGAATGCTAGCTGTCTTAATCATCACACAAATGGAGTGAGTTATTTTAGGATGGTGAGTAAGTTTGTTTTAAGTTTATTTCTTGCTGTTGACAATATTCAGATATTTGCACAGAGGACAGCATACTTAAGACAGTACGAGTATAATATTTTTTCATGCTAGCAAAAGGAAATGTCAGCTATGATTAAATATTAAGGTGTATCAAGACGACATCAGACAAACTTAGTAGGAATGATTTATTTCAACGATGAAAAAGAAAAAAAAGCATTCATTACCAGCTAATCAACTATAAAAAGAACGTAGCGTGTTTAAAGTGTGCAGCAGAACGGAAGTGCTTATTAAGAGTTTTAGAGTATAGTATCGAGCATCCCCACATACTTCATGTATTTGTTACAGGCTCCGGTCAGTGTTGGAGAAAAGGTGGAATGACTTCAAAGGAAATTTCTATGAGACTCGACGAATGGGGCAAGGAAGTTTCACTTGGTGCGGTGGAAGACTATCACGGCTTCTAATTGTTGGGGTGGGCTTTGGGTTAAAGACTTGGAGGATTTCAGTAAGGCCCTTTTAGGTAAATGATTGTGGTGATTTAGGACAGAGGAATATGTTTGTCGATAAAGTTGCTAGTGGAAAAACTTGGGGGCTTGGAGGACTAAAATATCGCCATGCTTTATGGATGTGAAGGAGCCGGGGGTCTATCGGACACATCCTCTCTACTTTTTTGGAGTTAGCAGCATGGACTGCGTACATTTTACCCTCCCCAAACCCCACTTTTGTGGGAATATACTGGGTTTGTTGTTGTTGTTGTTTTATGGATGTGAAGGAACATTTTGAAGGGATGGAAATAGTTCAACATTTTTGTGTATTTCAAGGGGATGGAAGGGAGTAAACTTTTGGAGGCACAAGTAGGGACAATATTTTGAGACTTGCATATCCTAACAGATTCAGATTTTCATGTCAAAAGGAGATGACAGCCCAGCGAGTCCAGATGATACAGGATGGAGAAGTTTTTTGGGATTCGAGGTTTACGAATAATTCCTAATTGAGTAGCTTCACAAACAAGGAATTCCGCAGGAAAACCATAATATTAAGAGGTGGAGAGCGGGAAACAGTGGGGCATTTTCTGTTTATCTTTCCTGAGAAGTTTTTGGTTTGGGAGGAGATTGCATTTTCACAAAATTCAATTTGGATACCTAAGGTTCCGAGAAAGGATTGTTTCTTTACTCGGCTAGCTACAAGAAGCTACAAGAGGCGTGATATAGATGTTCCCATCTCCTTCATTGCTTGGTAACCTCCAGGTTATGATGGGAAATTTGAGTTGGTTTGGAATGACTTGGGTGATGCCAGGCATCCTGAAGGAGCTCATGTTCAGTTGGAATTGTGGTGGGAGGAATTTCCGTAGGAGGAGACGACACATGGCTTGAATGTTGCTCCACTAGCAGTTAGGTAGGACATACGGAGAGAAAGAAATAGGAGAGCTTTTGAAAGTATAGAGATGTATCTTGCTCAATTGAGAAATAGGTTTTTATCCCTTATTTCCTTTTGGTGCACCCATGAAATTCCTTTTGTAGAAAACCATATCTTTCTGTAGGTTTTTTCTATGGTTTGATATACTTTGCCCAAACAATATCAATAAAATATTTACCTTGTCAAAAATGTGTGCAGTAGAAACAAGTTTGTTGTTCCAAACACTAAGGAAATCCTCTCTTTCATTTGGTTGAATAGGAGATTCATCAAATCTAATGCACCCGTATTCCCAATTTATATGATAATATTTCTATTTTAGGCACTCTCAAAATGTTTTAACCCGTTCTATTTTTAACCCATGAATGTATCAGATGCTTATTACTCCCTTTGTCCCATTCCATTTTACGGTTGTTGACTAGAAAAATTTTAATCAGTTAATTTAACTTGTTTATGATATTAGTTACAGTATGAGACCTCAAATAATTTGTCATTGTATAAAATAACTTAAATATTATCTCCACTGTAGGGCAGCCCGGTGCACTAAGCTACCGCTATGCGCGGTGTCCGGGGAAGGGCC
>NC_061117.1:6891329-6923091 GCF_002878395.1 Capsicum annuum
ACACTCTTGTGGTGGGGCCCTTCCCCGGACACCGCGCATAGCGGTAGCTTAGTGCACCGGGCTGCCCTACAGTGGAGATAATATTTAAGTTATTTTATACAATGACAAATTATTTGAGGTCTCATCGTAATCAACACAGGTGAATTTTTCTTTTTCCCCATAAGCTTCAACAAAGAAGAAATTCTGTTCCTGCTCTTTTATTTGTCCTGGGGATGTGCGATGAGCGAGAGCCACACACATGCATCTCTGTTTGAGCTAAGTAATGGTTTTAAAAGACACCTCAGTGTATGCTCTTTCTCACAATGAAATAATGCAAAATTTGCAATTAGTCAGAATAAATATTTGCAATGGAATAAGCATATTTTGAAACCATAAAAGGGCGAGCATTTTCTCATCTGAACATGACTGAAGTGCAGTCAAATCACTGAAGAAGTCGGTCCATATCTAGTATTTGGAGTTCAGCACCATTTACCTGTAAATTGCTTCTGACTGCTACCATGTACAGATTGGAATTGTTCACAATGTTCGAGCGCTTTCTAGTTAACTGTCCTTCATCAAAGGCATCGTGCAAAAGAAACAGATGCCTCCCAACTGCAAACTTGAGGAATGCATCACCAAGCACTTCAAGCCTTTCAAGAGAAAAAGATTCATGGCAGTTCTCTGTAGTGAGTGCTTCAAGAACCTGGTCAGGTTCCAGACAATTAATAGTAAACTAGGTACATGCAAAACAGGTGTTTGACTGAGAGTACATATTACTAAGTATGGAAAGAATCCCTTACATGATCTATTGCAACTTCCCTTCCCTCGGGGAAAGAAGCTGATAGACAGTCCTTTAGTTCAATAGCAACAAGTAAGCTTTCAAGACGATGCATGAGTGATGGTAACAATGATAATGAGCTCCCAATATCTTTGGAAAACCCAACTATCTTGAGCTGGCAAATTTCAGGAGGTAGTTCAACAAAGTGCTCCTCTTTATCACGCAACTCTGCAACAGGGGGTCAAAGGAGAGAGTCATTCATTGCAAAACAATACACCACCAAAATTATTGTGTCTCAGAATAATAGGCACAACAGAAATTGATCCTTTTTTCGACGAGAGAACAACAAGCTGATATTCTGAAAATATGGTAAGTTAAATGAAAGTAGAAAGCCCTTCATCTAGCCATAGATTGTCAAAATAAAGTATTTAAAACAGACGAAGTTCATAAGAATAATTATATAATCATGGACATTGTGGCCTTGAGCTCTAACCTAGAAATGGGTGCTTATCATTTCCTCATGTCATGTCATGGATGAAGCTTAGACCCAACAGATTTAGTTATATCATTTTCTCATGTCTTAGGTGATTTTAGAAGAAGACAAAGACCCTTCACTTGGAGCTGCTCAGAGCATTACACCAGTGCAGATATCCTATTAGTAATAACTATTAAAACCAAGTAGCTCCCTTCCATTACCCATAGCCCTATCAAATCACTGGATGTCTATAAGTTTTGAGCCAGAAAACAGATCTCAATCAGGCCTTAGCATTATTCACCTACATAAAGTGTCTGCAACTGGATCTCTCACTGTAAAATACTAGGCGGCAATTTTATTATATTCTACCACCGTTCCCATTGACTTTATCAGAATAAGTTTGAGTACAATTTGCCAGATGAAAAGCTAATGTTGAAGCAAAGAGCGCAAAAAAGTCGAGGTTCAGAGGCTATTGAAGCAGCAATGTAACTGTTGAAAGTAGTGTAGCAAATCCTCACAGTTTGGGCTTTAGTTATTTTCATATAAATCTTTGAACTTTTCACTATTTTAGCAGCTTTTGATGTCATTTCTTTTAAGTAGTTCTTTAAAGGATTCCCATTCAGAACTAGGGTTCTGGATGCTCTATATAAAAAAAAATAAAAAAAAATAGAAAAAGACAACTTTGTCAACATTCAACCTTTTAATGTCAATGCTACTTGCCTTTGCGTTCTATCATAGAATTTGTTGTTTCTTTGGTTTCCTAGAGGAAGCACATTGGGTTTTCCTTTCAACCACATTAATAGCCATGCTTCAACATGAATCAAAGTAAAACCCTTTCCTCCAACCCCCTTCTTCCCTTTTGCAGTAGAAGTCTTGAGTTTTGCAATAGAAAAAGCTCAAAATTTATGCAGCTTGAGCAATAAACAATTACCTGAGTAGCCTTTCTTCCGCAGTAAGTTGTCCAAACAGAAGAGCTGTTTTGCTTTTATTAGTGGTTGACCAGGGTATAAAATATGGACAGAGAAACTGTAAAAGAGATCTCACCCATTAGAAAGTAAAAAAAAGGGTAGCCCGGTGCACTAAAACTACCGCTATGCACGGTGTCCGGGGAAGGGCCCCACCACAAGGGTGTATCGTACGAAGCCTTACCTTGCATTTCTGCCAGAGGCTGTTTCCAAGGCTTGAACCCATGACCTCCTGGTCACATGGAAGAAACTTTACCAGTTACTCCAAGGCTCCCCTTCACCCATTAGAAAGTACATGATATATATTTGTAGAAAAGATCAGATCTTCAAATAGGGTGATGCAAGAATATGTTTTCTTTGTGAGAAAAAAAAATATTATTAAGCAAGCAAAGTGCAAAGGAAGAGGACAAGATACTCAACAAGTAACATAGGAAGATAAGAAAACAAACATATCGCCTAAACAAGAAGAGCATGCTAGTCCCTTTGGAGGTCAGTTAGTGTATCCTAAAAAATAATCTGGGTTACACAAATGCAATGACAAGAAACATATTCTTTCCCAAACTAAAGCCAGTTGTATGCTTCCTAAACAAGAATAAACATACATCAATAACGGCAAGTTCCCAAACAAGTTACTGCTTGTATATCCCACATTAATTAATTTTTTTCACGTTAGCAAAGAGGAAAAAGGAAGTTACATCAATAAGAGTCAACTCTATTAATTAATTGAGATCCACAATAAGTATAAAATAGACATATAGTCACTAACAATAAAACATATTGACAGGAAAACAAGAAAAATTTCCAAATGCATGCGAGGAAATGGTTCAATTGGTTCTTCAGCAGCAAGTGGTTAGATCTAATTGACCTCATCAACAACTCTTTTAACTTCCCTTCTCTTTGCATCTAATTTGTAAATTGTCTCCTTTTTTCTGGTTACACCAGACGGGGGGTTGGAAATGGAGAACAAAGGGCTCATTTCCACTTTATTAATACTTGAATTCCTAGACTGGTCTACAGTAAAATAAGATTTCCCAGGCAGAAAGAAAGCAGCTTCGCATATGTATGCAGGTTGAATCAATAAACAAACAGGGAATCCAGTTGGTAAGCAAAGAAGAAATAAGAAAGTCATTTGTTACTTACATATCACAGTAGTGCTCAACGTGGTTTTTAGAATCTTTATAAATGCTGTATGCATTTTTATCTTTAACAACGTCAGATATGAAGAAAAATGCATCCTTGCATGGAACATATACCAAACTATTGACAACATCATGTATGCTTTTGGAACCATTGGCAAGTTGCAACTGCTCATCAAATTTAGACAACCCATTATTGCCTGCACATACTGAATTCCTAAATATTGGTGACGACAAACATCTTCTGACTAGCTCCCAGTCCACGGAGATCTTATTACGCCCAAACAAATTGACAGGAAGCAGCAGGTAAAACTTTGAAGCTGAGTCGACATAATCCCTTTTTTCCAAAGAAACAAATTCTGAAATGAACTCAGAGCGGTCAAGAATGATCTTGAGGAACATTCTCTGGAACTTCTCTGCGAGTTGAATCTGCTAAGAGGAAGCAATCAAAATATTGAACAGAGCCTTTCTGTTTAAAATAGAAGAGCGCCAAGTAGTTAAAGTGTCAAACCTCATTGCTATCAAAACTAGTAGCTCCCGATGGAATAAGCTCTGTCATCACAGATCTACCTCGAGCCAAGTTGAGCTCAAGTTTCATTCTGTCAGCCTCTTGGGGAAGAGGTGCTTTCAGAAATAGGCCAAACTTCTTATAAACCCTATCAATAGGGCAAGGCAAAAATTTTATGTAGTACGAGTTAAGGCAAACAGGATTCTCTGTCTCAGTCCATGATTCTTTAAGGGCAGCCGGAACAATCATCTCATGGAGCTCTTCCCGTGCATCTTCAGCTGTGACATCAACATTACAATAATAACAACAAGCACCAAAATAACATAAAGCACATTGAAGATGCTTTTATTAGAATAATGCACCCTAACCATCAGAGTGTTCTAATTCAAAAAAATCATGGATCAGGTCTTCATCTTTGTCTGCTTGATCAGGCAAAAGATAATCAGTGAGTGCTCCAAGTTCATGCAATCTCTTGCAGGCCCTTAAACAGGTATCTTTCTTAGCTGCTTCTATAGAAGTTTGAGGAGCACTGACAATTTGATGCATTGCAGCATTTGAAGGTAAAATTAACTTGCAAATAGTTCCATCCACATCATCAAAGTAGAAGAACTGTGGCTTGGGGCAGAAATACCTACAAAACAAGCAAAATAAAACAAAAAGAAGGAGATCATGTAAAACCACGAAGATATTAGTTCCCAATGCAAAAGCCACCTATAAGCAATATAGAACAGAGAAAATTGTAATTAGGACAAAAGAAATAGAAAATATCAAGTGAAATTCAGTACAAGATCATACTCATCACGTGGAAGCTTGGAACAATAATGGTAAATCAATGAAATGCTTGATGCAGAACTGATTGTTGCACCAGTTATATCTACTTTGTATATATTTTCCTGAAAATCTGCCACTGTTGTGCAAGATTTCCTGGAAGAGATCTCGTCGTTCATACGAGCTTCATTTCTTGCAAAATGCTCAATTAAATCAAGCTCCCTTTGATTACCACTGTAAAGAGGTTCGTGTCAGAAATATTGCTCTGATGAACTTTGACTGGTAAGAAGGTACAGAAAGCCTAAACTTCAGAGATACCTATCAACCAAAAAGGCATATTCAGACTTTGGCATGCGCGCACGCCCTCTAGACTGTATAAAACTGGCAACAGTTTCAGGAAGATCAAATCGTATAACAAGGCAGCATGTCTGGATATCAAGTCCTTCCTCGCCAACTTTGGTTGCAATCAATAAATTGAGCTGTTAAATTGAAGGATATAAAACCAATCTCATACTGAACTATCAGAGATAGAAACAAAATAGACTTGGAGTCACCCTCATAGAGGTCCTCTGACTAAGAGAATTTAGCGAGTAGAGAAAAAATCTAGCAAAGAACCACTACCTCACCAGAACGGAACTTATCAAGAATGACATTTGTATTTTTGCGTGACATACTCTTCAATCCTGAGTGGACTCCTACAAGAAACCCGCACTTCCAAGAAGATAAAACTTTCAGATGCTGAAGAATATATGAAAGGGACCTTGCGGTCACGATCCTATTGACGAATATTATGCATTTCATATCTGGTTGTACCCTGAAAATAAATGGAGGGAGTTAACAAGATGCAGACTATGAAGTTGAGATGATTTCCTTAGCAACTGAACTAACAATGAAGAAGAAATATGCATCCATGACATCAAACAAACTGAAACATTTTCAATGTACGGAATGGTAAAGGTATGATATGACAGCAAGAAACATGTATCACTGACTTCAAAAAAGATCAAATGTTGTTATTATTTCTATTCGATAAAGGTGCATTATGACGGCAAAAGATCACCGCTAACCATGCTTATCAAGAATAAAGTTTTAGGGGAAGAAATATGAACAAAAACAGTAGCTGTTGAAAGATTTTGTTTCAGATGGTACCACTATAATGGACAGTAAACACACAAAGGTTAACTGGCTGGTTACATGTATAATATAAACACTTGCAGTAAATGCACTATTTCATATTTCTCTATCAGGACCCTATTCTGGCGCTCTTTAAGAGCAATTGAGGCCAAATGCAGAGGGGCTAACTAGCTAGTTAGGTCAAAATATGAATACTTCTATTCAAGGCATTAATTCCATATTTCTCCATAAAGGCCTCATTGTGATGTTCTTTAAGTGTAATTGAGAGCAAGTGCACAGAGACTAACAAGCTGCTCTGGTCTATTAATATATAAAATTGTAATCATTGCATAAATTCCATATTTCTAAGAATAGGCCCTATATAAGGGCAAAGTATTCAACAACAATAATTTACCTAGTGTATTCCCACAAAGTGGGGCTCGGAAGGGTAGAGTGTACGCAATCCGTACCTCTATGTCAGAGGTGAGATCGAGAGGATGTTTCCGATAGACCCTCGGCTCAAGACAAAAACAATCTAGGAAACGACGTAACAAAGACCAAGAAACAATAGGTAGTAACAAAGCAACAAATTGTAACAGAAGCGTATATTTCTTGGACTCTTCAAAAATGTCAATGGGTGTGGTTCGCATTCTCCAAAAGTTGTGTATTTTTGGAGAATCCAACATGGGTGCAACATCAAGAGTCCGTGCAACTTAGACAGAAACAAGACTACCATGAAATACTACTATAATCGATCTACCCGAAACAACAAGCATCACCTAAACTCCAAGAAAAGGAAACTACAAGTGAAGAACTAAGACTGTTAGTACGGACAACAAAAAGCACTCCTACTTACTAGCATGGATGCACTCCTACCTACTAGCATGGATGCACTCCTTCCTACAAACTTTTTACCTTAATTCGCATCCTCCACAACTTTCTATCTAGGATAATGCCCTCAGTAAGTTGTAACTACGTCATATCTTGTCTAATCACCTCTCTCCAATATTTCCTCAGTCTACCTCTACCTCTCCAGAATCCATCCATGCCCAACCTCTCACACCTCCCCATTGGGCCATCCGTGCATCTCCCCATCTTCCCTTCCACTGGAGTCACGCCCACCTTGTCTCGGATAACCTCATTTCTAATCCTATCTCTCCTAGTAAACCCACACATCCATCGCAATAGCATCCTCTCCGCCGTCTTCATCTTTAAGATGTCAGTGTTCTTGTTCGAACAACATTTTGCTCCATACAATATCCCTGGTCTAATCGCCACTCTGCAGAACTTGCCTTTAAGTTTAAGAGACACTTTCTTATCACATAAGACTCTGGATGAGAGCTTCTATTTCATCCACCCTGGTACGATGGTCGATGAGTGACATCCTCATCAATCTCTGCATTACGCTAGATAATAAACCTAAGGTACGTGAAACTAGCTCTCTTTTGAATGGCCTGAGTATCAAGCCTCACCTCCACATCAGCCTCAAGGATCACCTCACTGAGCTTGCACTTCAAATATTCAGTCTTGATCCTGCTCAACCTAAACCCTTTAGACTCCAGGTCTGTCTACAAACCTCCAACTTAGCATTAACTCTTTCATGAGTCTCATCAATCAAAATTAGGTCATCCGTAAATAGCATACACCATGGCACCTTCTCTTGAATTTGCCGCCTCAAAACATCCATCACCAAGAAAAATAAAAATAGGCTAAGGGTCGATCCTCAGTGCAACACCATCAATACAGAAAAATGCTCTGAGTTTCCTCCCACATTTCTTACTCGAGTCTTGCCTCCATCGTAGTACGCCACCGAGACACCTCTAGCCTCCAAGCACCTCTATAGAACCTCCCTGGAAACTCTGTCATAGGCCTTTTTTAGACCAATAACACCATGATTAAGCCCTTCATACTCTCCCTATACAACTCCACCGATCAAGACTAGATGAATGGCAATATATTCAATGTTAAGAATAAAATCATGTTGCAAGTAGAAAGATTTTTTGCTTCAAACATTTTGGTAAACTACAACAATAACAATATTCCTTTGTATAATCCCACAAGTGGGATAGAGGAGGATAAGATGTATGCAGAACTTACCTCTACCCTAGTGAGGGATAGAGAGGTTGTTCCCGACATACCCTCGACTCACATTACTATTATATATAAGAGACAAACCAAGGACTTTGGTAGTCCTTAAAAAGTTTTCAACTTAATTTTAATCTTTTCAATTAATTACTTTTATGTCATAATCTTATCTTTTAAAGTCAAATTTATTTTTCGTATTTTATTTATCAGAAGTTCTCTTATCTTGTCATTTTGAAGGCCTTCTTTATTTTCTAAATTTGATAGACATTCATTGACAAAATTTAATTTTTAGGTATTAAGTTTAATTTTTTATGCAAAAAAAAAATTGTAGTCCTCAGTTACATCCTTGAAGTGGGTCAGCATTTTTTTAGGAAAACTTCACGGCTTAGCAAACATAAACACCTAATTAACTTACTCAATTAAGTTTTAATTAATTATAATTCATAGCTTAACTTAACTATATTGCCCCCTCTCTACTCCCAACTCTCTCAATCTCATCGCGTATTATTATATTTGTATCAACTGCATTCAATTCTTATGACCACGACCTTCATATGATTGTATGTTTGTATTTCTTGAGTTTGTATTTGTGTATATTCTGAAAATGCTTGAAAAAAAAAGGTTATAGTTAGAGAAAATATAATTTGATTTCCAAACAATTTATGATAAAAGCTCAATTTGAATCTCAAAATATTTCAGTAGAATAGAAGTTAGAGCTTTCATAATACATTTGTTTTGCTTTTCTTCTTTGAAAGCCTAATATTTAAAGTAAGAAAAATATTATCCTTTAACTTCCCAATATCATTTGTACTGCACTATTTTAAAACTCCTTAAAAAGTATCATACTGATGTCACAAAAAAATAGATTAAGGAGGAGAAATTTTTTAAAATATCCATAATTTTTTTTTAAGTTTAGTTCATATAATTTTTGAATATCTAACTTTTAATTTAAACTATTGAATTAATCCAATTGAATTTAGCAAAAATGTGATGGGATGACGAAAGTATATTATTTGATCTTCACCGAGTTGTAAATATTTTACATACTTCAGAGTTCAAATCATATTATGTTGTAGAATACCAAATTACTTGTATCTCTTTATTTTGGTATTTACTGATTCCCCAGTCAAATTTCCTTTCTATTGCATAATATGTTCTTTAAGAAGTACCTAATTATGTGGCTATTTTTATTATGAAGATTTGTGAATAAGACATGCCTAGCTCCTACTAAATTATATCAATTATAAATTAAAAAATTGTGATACAAATTATAATTTTTTAACTGAGTTCGGACCGGGCTTAGCACGGGCCTCATAAAATTAGTATTTTGATAGGCTAAGGAATTGATATTTCTATTTTCCTGATACAAGATGTATACACTAATACATCAGTTTTAATCGGTTATGGGCCTATTCAAAGAGTCTTTTCTAGGACAAACAGCATTAAACTTTTAGCTGCTGCATGATTAACAAAGCTGCTGCCGGAGGGACTTTCTAATAATATCTGCTATCTGATCATCCAGTAAACAAAAAATGTTTGATGCACCCATTTCAATCTTTTGTAGAATGAGATGACAACCTGCTATTTTATGTTTCATTTTTACAGGAAATACTGCAGCCTGATTGTCACAGATCAATTTAATTAATGCATCTGCTTCACACACTGTTACTCCTTGAGAAGTCTCACTGAAGCAAGATGGAAATTTTGGGACTATGATTGAAGATGGCACTCAACAACAACAACAACATACCAAGTGTATTCCCACCAAGTAGGGACTGGGAAAGGTAAAGTCTATGCAGTCCATACCACTACCTCAGACGAAGTAGAGACGAAGTAGAGAGGCTGTTTCCGATAGAATCCCGGCTCAGGACAAATAACAGTATAACAAACCTAAAAACATAAAACAAACAACAGAATGGGATAACACACCGCTAGTTAATAAAAAGAAACAAGTCACCCACTAAAAGAATATAAAGTTTTCATAAGAAAAATATAGCCACATCTGTTGAAGGAAATATTATCTTCCTTCCAGTTTTTTAATTGTATATTTACATGTGTATAAAAGTGAATTTTTACAAGTCTCACGTCAGTTCACTGTCAATATTTAGTTCACTTTATTTTATCCATAAGAACACCCCTCAAAGTGGAATCACCTGTTCTCTTTCCAGCTACTTATAAATCCTGAATGAGTTACAGAGATCAGAATAACAAATTATTCAATTTGCTACAAAATGACTAACCCAAAGTTGGAAAGGATTCCAATTAGACGTAAAAGCTTTTTGGAAAAATAAGGCTCCTTCAGAACTTCCATGAGTGCCAAGTCAGGATTCATACCATCTGCATGAGAAAATATATGTTAGACTAGTAATGTACAGATGAAAACACCATATGTACACTCGACTGCAACATAAGACATTCTCAAGAATCTCTCTGTGGGCACAGATCAGTACTTAGGCCTATATTTGCAGAAAGCGACTTTATCTTAAGCCCTTAGTCGTCATTAAAAGACCCTAAAGCATGGCCAATAAAATTCAAAATCTATTCTGAACTTTCTACAGAGAGGTAAAAATGAGGTGTGGAAAGATCACTCTGCTAGTTCAATACTTGATTAATCATACTTGTTCATTTTGATCCATATATATTATAATATGTAGACTTGCATCCCAGGCCTAGTTCTCTGTGGTGGGGTGGTCATGCTAGGTGAGCTAATGAAACTTTGGCATGAAAAAATCAGCTGCCTGTGATTTTGTATTGATGTTATTACCTCTGCATATGTCGGAAATATTAGGGAGGCCCTTGATAATATCATAGGACACGAAGAGGATAGAAGAGGAAGAGAGACATTAAGATCAACCATATCTTTAAAACTCCACTTTTACATAACAAGATCAACAAAGGGGTTATTATGGGTGTCAGATAGATTATTCTAGAGGAAAATCTGTCGACTTCAACAATCATCAAATCCATGCACCTTGATTTCCTAATAGTCATATCGATAACACCAAACACATGAAACTAGACATTTGAACATTTAAGTTTACTAATGTTCAACATCCCTTCTTAAGCTTAAATGTATTTTTCATATTCCTCAATTGATCTCCATGATTTTAGCTTCATTTTCAACATCCTCTTTGCGTATGCCTTCACAACTGTAGGCAATTTATTCTCCATCACCTTCAAGCTTTTGGCTATTGCAAACACAAACTCACACAAGACTTTTCTCGTCTTTGATAAGAAATGGATCTTGGGCCTAACCCAACACCAAAAGCTAGCCCATGAGGGAAGATTGTGCAAGTCATATTAAAGAAACCACCTATCCCTTAAAGGCTGGTGTGAAACTCTTCACACTTATCTTGTGAACTCACACCTTCTTAACGGTTTGCTCTTTCGTCACAAACCCGATGAAACCCGAATAACAGGTTTTCAAACATGGAGACACACCCTCAATGGAGATGGTCAAAATCTTCACAACCAACGCTTTGATACCACTTGTTGAAAATATTAAGCGGGCATTTGATAATATCATCAAGACACGAAGAGAATGTAAGAGGGAGAGAGCCAATAAGTTTAGTCATTAGAAAAACTTCACTCTTATATTACAGGATCACATAGTGTTTATATAGGTGTCAATTGTCAATAGATTATTCTCGGCGAATACTACTAAATGCTTTCACACGCATACAATCAACTATTGGGTAATAACCTAAATTTTCATAAAGGGTGATTGATAATTTAACCCAAAAAAATTGAAGATGATAAGAATAGTAAAGATAACTATTTTGCACTCGGTATTTTTCAATTAATGAATTTGTTGAACTACTTTTATAATATAAAACCACAATTCTGATAATTTAACTGACTTAATAAAACAAATATATATTAGTTAATTACAATTAAATAGAAAAATTTATATACAAGATACATATTATATATTATATATTTGTGGTATACATTAGAGTGATTAAGGACATGAATGATGGAGCTAAGACCCGAGTAAGAACAATCAAATGAGTGTCAGAAGACTTTCCAATTGAGATGGGGTTGCATCAAGGATCAGTTCCTAGCCAGCTTTTTTTTTCTAGGCAATAGATAAATTGACGTGGCATATTGAAAGGGAAGTAACATGGTGTATGTTATGTGCAGATGACATAGTACTGGTTGATGAGACATGTGGAGAAGTTAACAATAGACCAGAGGTTTGTAAACAAACACTACAGTCTAGAGGTTTCAGGTGGAGCAAGACTACATGGAGTGCAAGTTTAGTGATGCATCACATAAGGCGAATGTGAAAGTCACGATTGATACGATGATTACTCCTAATAGAAGTAGCTTCAAGTACCTTGGTTCAATAATCCAGAAAATAGAAGTAGCTTCAAGTACCTTGGCTCAATAATCCTGAAAATATGGAGATCGGCGATGTCATGCAATCTATTGGAACGAGATGAATGAAATGAAGGCTTGCATATGGTGTCTTATGTGAAAAAAGACAAGTTCTATTAGCGATTGTTAGATCGACTATGTTGTATAAGGCAGGGTGTTGGTTAGTCAAGAACTCAGACATTTTGAAAATGAGAGTAGCAGAAATGATGATGCTTCGATGAATGTATGGATATATTAAGAGAGATAAGACAAGGAACGAAAATATTCAAACAAGGTGGGAGTGGCCTCAGCCGTGGAAGATGTGGAAAGTGAGGTTAAGATGGTTCGAACATGTGAAGAGAAGGAGCATAGATCCCCAATGAGGAGTTGCAAAAGATTAGTAGTGATAGGTCTAAGGAGAGGTGGAGGTAGACAAAAGAAGAATTACGAAGAGGTGATTAAATAGGAAGAGGCACATCTTCAACTTACTAAGTAGACATTTGGCCATGAAAATCACAACTTTTTGGAGTTGGAGTTGTATTTGGCCAAGAATATATGTAAGAGTTGTTTTTGAATTTCATGAGAGGAGTGAAAAAGTGAAGTTTCACTTGTTTTCACTTTTCCAAAAACTCCAAGTTGTAATTGGAATTTTTATGGCCAAACACCATTTTTGGAATAAAGTGAAAAAAATTATCCGAAGAAAATAAAAAAATATTGTGGCCAAACGGGGCTAAGGACAGGACCCTATATGGGAGAGCATTGTGGCGTATGCACGATCTTCTAGCGGTGTAGACATTTAAAAGAATAAACAAATGATAATTGATATAATGACATTATATTAATAAAAACATAAATCAAGAAAACTACTAGAACTCTCCTGGACGAGTTTTCATATTTTGAAATGTATTCATAATAGCCTCATTGGAGATAGCACTAAATACTTCTTTTTCTATATAACACACCAAACAACCACTTAAAAGCTCATCATCCATTTGATTCCGTCAATCAGTCTTAAGCAACTTCATTGCCGAGAAAGCTCTCTTTATTGTAGAAGTAGCAACAGGAAAAAGTAAAGCAAAATAAACAAGCCGAAACACGAGAATAAGCTCCATACTTTTTCATCTCTACATATTCTGAAATTGCAAAATGGAACGTTACTTTTCAACTTAGGTTTAGCTTTAAGCTTATTATTGTGTCCAATACCTTTTTGATGAGTAATTTAATTCCTAAGATATTACATAAATCCTAGTCAATCGGTTTATTTGGCTAAGTACATAAATAGACCCTTAAACTTGGCTCAATTTGTAAGTTCTTTTTTTTGACAATTGGCTCAATTTGTAAGTTTAGACACTTTAACTTTAGTAGTGACCAGATCGACACTTTAAATTGGCAAATATGTATCACATGAACACAAACATATGATGTGGCAAATTGTGTGAGAGAAAGTCAACCTTGTGCGTGTGAGACTATAAAATTAGCTCTTCTTTTTTGTGTCCATAAGATTAGATTAGTTGACATGTTAAAATGGACCCTTTTTACTTCATATGTATCATTTATATCATTATTATTATTTTATTTATGAAAAAAGGCCCTAAAGAATCTGTCTTTTCCATCCATTTGGTCTCCAAAAAAAATGGTGACTCTGGCTAATATCAGAAATAATATTGAACTTCAAGGATAAAAAAACTCAAAACAAAACCAAAAACTACTTCAAATTTGGATAGGCGTATGAATAAAACTAAAAAAGGCATCATCTTTCAAATTGAGAGAAAGAACAACCGGATTAAAATGAAGAAAAGGAAGGAGTAGCCGGCAGATATCTGACTGATTTTGCAATTGGATTGCAACGAAAGATGCTCTGTCGAAGATGTAATTATTTAATGGATGGTCTAAGTTCAACTGTTTAATGCGTCTAAAGTATGACCGACTGTTGACTTTATGTTGCGATGAGATGGAAAAAAAAAAAGAAATATAGCGTTGAACCTACCTATGGAATAGAAACATATAATAGGGGCAATTATATGGGAAAACAGCAATGTTGAAGAAGAGGAAATATAAATGAACAAGAAGATAGTATTAAAAAAAAGAATTACAGGTTGCCGACGACTGATGACTGGACAAAGGGAGTGGACGGCCTAGGGGGTGGGGTAAGGGAGGGACTTCAACGGGCTGGGGTTTGAAGAAAAGTGGGATTTGTTTTTGGTTGTTTAATTTCTTATATGTTTTAACACTTAATAATTTTCCCATTCAAATTCCACATGTCATTAGCTAATTGATTCACTTGCCATGTCAAAAGCAAGTGTGTTTCACACACTTGATTTGGTGGACATGAGCATCCACAAGACACATATTTGCCAAGTTAAAGTGTATTTAGTCAATACTAAAGCTAAAGTGTCTAACTTACAAACTAAGCCAAGTTTAAGGGTCCATCTATGTATTCATCGGTTTATTTTATCCTAATTTGACTAGGAATTGGAGGTTGGAGATTTGAGAACATTTACTTTTATTACCCAGAGCAATAGTTAACAAACAACAACAACAACAACAACAGTCCCAGTGTATTCCCACAAAGTGTGAGGTCTGGGAAGGATAAAATGTACGCAGTCCATACCGCTACCTCCGAGTAGACCCCCGGCTCAAGATATATAATAATATACCAAGATCGTAATGAAATATAAAACTGGATGGGTAGCATAACAAAATAAAAGGTAAGAAATAATAACACTAGATATCCGAGAAAAGGAAATAAGAGAACAACGAACAATACGTAATAAGAAATAAGGAAAACGGATACCCATGTAGTAGTCACACACATTCACAGAGCTAAGACACCCATCACAACCAAACTCTCCTAACACCTAGCCACAACCCACCCACTCACACTAGCCTTCTACCCTAATCCGCGACCTCCACACCTTCATGTCTAGGGTCATGTCCTCAAGTAAGCTGAAACAGCTCCATGTCCTGCCTAATTACCTCCCTCCAGTATTTCTTTGACCTACCTCTACTCCTTCTGAAGCCATCCAAAGCTACCCTCTCGCACCTCCGAACTGGGGCATCCGTGCCCCTCCTCATCACATGCTCAAACCATCTCAACCTTCCTTCTCGCATCTTATCCTCCACCAAAGCCACTTTCACCTTCTCCCGAATAGTCTCATTCCTAACTTTATCCCCTCTAGTAAGGCCACACATCCAGCGTAACATTCTCATTTCCGCCACCTTCAATCTTTGAATGAGCAATAGTTAACAGAAAGCCCAAAAAAAAAAAACACAGAGCTGCACATGCTGAGGTTCGAACCCGAGAGCTTTGTTGCACAAGCCATGCGCCAAACCAACAAGCCAAGGGAGCTCATATGTTTAAACAGTGTCATTTATATATATATATATATATATATATATTCTGTATCTTTTAGATTATATTATATATAATACAAAAAAAAAAATTCAACAAAGCAATGTCGGATGACACCTTGACATAGAAGGGGTCCGCCCCTGGAAAAGCATGGAGGTTGAAGATTAGGGTAGAAAGTTAATAGGTAATAGAACATTATCTCACTTCTTTAGGAGACAGATTGGTTCTAGTTTAGAGCACTTTATCTACTACTTTCCCTAACCAGTCTCACCATTATTGTGCTTCTTCAATTTTATTATCATTACTATTCTCTTTACCTTGATTATCTTTACTACTTTACTGTCAATACTTCTCTCTGATCAGGCCGGTAAATCTTATCCAAACTGGACCCATAAGAATCCTGTAATGAAGGTAAGAATACAAATAGCCAGAAAACAGGAACCCACGATAGAATAAAAATACCTTCAGTACAAGCAGAAGTAAAGACTCTGTCAACCTGACTCAGATACTTGTCGCATAAAGAGTCATCACTAGCATTAACTTCAGCTTCAACCATTTGATGGCGCTCATAGTGATCCCCCTTTAAGAGGATGCAACTAGCCTTCGCCAAAACAAGGATTCAACTCAGAATTTAATTTTCCAACTGTAAAACTTAAAGGTTATTAAAAAATAAATCATGATTTTTTTTTAACAGCTATGATTTCCTCCCTGTGATTTGGTAGTGCTTAAATTATGCTAATCATAAGTAGGGAACCCAAGATTCTAGGTTTTCATGCAGTATCATATTCTACTTAAATTAACAACTCTTTAAGTCCAAGAAAATATCTAAACTAGGGTAATGCATGTGGGCTCTCCAGCTGAAGTGCTTAATAAATATACACAAGATTACGCATACATAAAAAAATTGAAGTGCCCCAAAGATGTCCACAGATATAATTTTGGCGGCAGTATGAAAGTAAGAACAAGAAGAGAACAGAAGAATCTACACCTATCTGCCAAAAAATCAATGTCAGGTCAGGAGAGTTTATAAAATGTACAACTCACAGCAGTTATTTTTTTCTTTTTGATAAGGTAGAACTCACAGGACTAACTTGTTGCTGATTCAATATATACTACCTTAAACAATCAAAAGATAAAGTGCACAAACTTTTCAAACCCGTCTGCACACTCTTGCTCTAATTTTGCAGAGCGCCAAGGAGTCTGCTCAAATTTTGAGACTATAGCATGCATTCGAAATTGTACTTGAGTAAAAAGACCATTTATACTGTTTGCCTGATGGGGGTGTGGCAAGGATGCCGTGTAAAATAGTAAATTTGAGCACAATAAGTTTTCTGATTCTATATTTAAAACTCAAGAGTCATGAAAGATCAGTGCTTGTGAAAAGGGTCTTGGGGGAAACAGCAAGAATTGCGAGAAAACCTGCAAAGCCCCCAAAACACCTAGATTTTCCAGAGAAAAAATAAGATGTCCATGCAGTCTCTTGAGCATCTTTTTCGTGTTCCTGAGAGTGCTGTCAACTGTTTTCTTGTGAAGCTCCTTGACACACTGTCAAATCATGAAAACACCAGAGAGTATTTAGCCGAAGACTACTTAGAAAATAGCCATCTTAATTTCCAACAAGATAATACCTGGTTCTTTATTTCTTCAAGCTTCTGAGAATAAGCTTTCGCAAGGGATGAGGAGCCAGGACCATAGTAGTACACATTCACCTTGGGCGATGCAACAAACTGTTCCAATTCATCCTTGTCTTCAACAGAATACACCTGTGGTTATATATAGGAAAGTTAAACTATAGAAATGTTAATGTTCCTCCTTCCCTCTTCTGCAACACAAAACGGGAAGAAGTCCAAAGCACTGTGGGTAAGACCTTGAGATAGTGAGCATTAACTAGACTTAGGCAATCGTGAAAGAGAAATATGGGGCAGGTGAAACCAGTATAGGTATGAACAAGGATGGCAGCCAACCCCAGCCAACCCAGGTAGGCAAAATGATGCCGTGCTTGGCAGCAGTACTTTGTTACCTAACAATGAAATACCCACAACAAGAGACCTAGGATAAAAAGATAGCTCCTGAAATTGAAGTGGGACCTTGGATAACCGGTAAAGTTGTTGTCATGTGAAGGTCATGGGTTCAAGCCTTGGAAACATCCTCTTGTAATGCAAGGTTAGGCTGCGTACAATAAACCCTTGTGGTTGGGTCCTTCCCGGGACCCTACATATAGGGGAAGCTTTAGTGCACCGGACTGCACTTTTACTAAAATTGGAACTGAATCTTAAAAACAGTTCTTAGCAAATCCTAGAACTAACAAACCTATGACAGAAATCCATACTTCAAAATTATTTTCTGTTGGACGTCATTTATTCCTAGAATAATGAAGTGAGGAAACTCTGATATTGATGGTCATCTTTTTTAATCAACAACAACAACAACAATAGTAAGTAAGGTCTCATGGAAAAAGAACTTCTGTATACAATAGTAGCACCTTAGAGCGAAGTAAGGTCTCAAGGCCTGTAACAGAAGCACCTGCAATAGTAAGTAACATAATGTCTGAGAGAGCTGAGGAGCGTCCAAAAACAAACGTAGCTTAAAGTAAAGATATACCAGCTTTGCCTGGAAGAATGATCAGTATTGATAGCAAAAATCAGATAGCAAGAACTATCAATCCGTCACCACAATTGATCAATGCATGTCATGAAAAGCAGGGTTTCATCCCACAAACACCCGAGATCAGGTGTGTTTTTCTCATAAGTCAGTAAATCAGAAAACTTGCACTCATTTTCAAACTTATTATCTAATAATACCTCCTTCAACTTCTGTTGATCCTATTTCTAAATAGAATCATACAAGTCATGACTTTCTCCAAACAGAAATCATTTGCATGCACACATATCTGCAGATGAGAGACACCCTTAAACAAGGGATGGTAAAAACTGTACACGGACACTTTTCAGTCATATAAGGTTAAATTAGACAGCCGCACTGAACTACAGCTCATCTGTAAATGATGAACAGCAGAACAGTCCCCAATTTGTACTTCCTATATCAATGAGTTAAAGGTAACATCTAAAAGAGATCCTTGGAGATTTCTTGAAAAGAAAAGATCAGGTTGATACTGTAAGTCCTAAGTACAGCCAAGGCGGAGTATAGGTTCTGCTGGTACTATTCTTCCAACACATCAGAAATTGATTACCATACATCACAACCATATGTTAGTTTTTAACATAGACAAGGCCTCCAAGTTTATGGTCAGTATACAGTTTCCAGTGTCAATTTGATCAATTTTACATGGAAAAGAGATGTGAATAAATTCATAGATCCAAGTCAATCCCATGCAATTTTCTCATTCTGCCGAAAATGACCAGGAAGAATCTATAACCATTACATTCCATGACAAATCCGTTGCATCTTACAAGAACTATGAATTACTATTTTGCAAATTCTTTCACAAATTTATTTACCTTATAAAAAAACTATTTGTCAAAATTAAAATACAAGGCAACATAAAAAATTACTGATGAGCTATAATCTGATTGGATCCACTAGTTAGAGAAAGTAGAGACATATTGTCACTACACGAATTCATTGCACAATATGTTACCTTTCCCTGATATTGGAGATGCAGTCATGCCAAATATGCGGGGCAATTTTACTACAGCAGGTTTGTAAAATATCTGTCCAAAAATAATACACGTGAAAAACTAGCTAATATATACAAAACGAAGCATGTTTGCCACACCAGATCAGCTAATTACCTTCATAATCTCAGCGTAAGGATGATCACTCTCAACTTGTGCATAATGACACTCATCAAATATCAGAAGAGCAATAAATTCAATCTTGATATAGCAGTGAGAAAGATTATGCAGCAGTATTTGAGGGGTCATAACAAGGACCTGAACAAACAACATGCAAATTTGTTGGTCAAAACTTTCACACAGTGGCAAACCAAGATAAAGTATAATTATCAGTCATACAGCAATATCTGCCTCATTCACGGTCCAAAAAAGAAAGGATCTAAGATGATAAGACAACTAACACATGACTTGGTTCGATCAATCTATTTCATATAGTTACAAGAAAAACATGTTGATTCCTTTTCCTGTTCTTAGTGATTAACTAATTATAAAGGATACTTTTAATGAAGTGGTTGAGAACCATGAGACCACAAAGTCAAGTCCCAACTGTAAAGATCAAGAAGAACAAGGATATGGTTAAGTTCAAGGTTCGCTGCTCCAAGTACCTGTACACACTCTGTGTGTCCGACTTTGAGAAGGCTGACAAGCTGAAGCAGTCACTTCCTCCACGTTTGAGCGTCCAAGACCTTTGAATATGGAAGAGTTTGTGTTTCCCCCCTTAGATTGATTAGATTAGATACTGGAGAACTCGAAGAACTTGTGTTCCTTTATCATTTTCTTGTACTGTCGAATATCTAAAGCTTTGTTCATTTTAGATGTTATTGTGTTGCTTTCTCAATTGTCTATTGACTTTATTTTGAATCTAATGGTGTTGACAAGAAATTTTGGGTTTTGGATACCAAAATTTGGTTAATTTGCCTGGAAAAAAAAAAAAAGAGCTAGCTTTTGAGGTTGAATTAGACCCAAGGTCCATTTCTTTATCATGGTATCAGAGCCTCTACGATCTTGGTAGAGAATCAAAAAGCTTCCGCTGCTGGCGGGCGGCTATAACTGAGCCCGTCCGGCCAATGATCATGTTAGCAAAAGTTAGGCCACCGCACTTCTTTCCCCTACTTTCTCATATCATATTTGCATAGCACCGTGCATCTCTCCATACTACTCATATTTAATTTGCGTAGTATCGTGCATCTTTTCGGACTACTTTCTCATATCTGAGTTACATAGCACCATGCGTCTTTCCGGTGACTCCTTAAATCTGATATGTGTAGTTCCATGCGTCTTTACGGTGACTTCTCAAATATGATTTGCGCGGGGTCGTGCCATCATTCCGACCCTATCCATATAAGTTCTCTTTTTCAGTAAGGTTGTGCCGTCATTCCAACCTTACCCATATAAATTCTCTTTTTTAGTAGGGTCGTATCGTCATTCCGAACTTATCCATGTAATTTCTATTTTTCAGTAGGGTCGTGTCATCATTCCGATTCTACCCCTATAATTTCTATTTCTCAGTAGGATCGTGCCATCATTCCGACCTACCCATATAATTCTCTTTTTTAGTAGGGTTCTGTCATCATTCTGACCCTACCCATATAATTTTTTCTCAAATGGTGACCACTTTTTAGCCATCAAATCTAATAATCCGACGAGCGAGTATGTTCCGGCCAGTTCTTCGGTGACTATCTTATTCAAGATTTACTATCTCTTGATTTCGAGATGACCCATATATTTTAACCAGTTTTCGGCAATTTTCCAGCGACACATCGACTTTCCAGAGATGTTTACTGCTTTTTGGATCACTTTTTCAATTCATTCCGTTTCAATTGAGGTCTCCCAACGTCCAAAGCAGTCCTTATTAGTTTTCTTGCAGATATCTTCACCAAGTCCCTCACCGACTAAGTTGCTCGAACTCTTCAAAAATATTGCCGCACCCATGTCGGATCCTTCGAAAATACACTATTTTTGGAGGATCCGACGCGCACCCGTAGACATTTTTGAAGAGTCCGAGCAACTTAGCTCCCCGGTCCTCGTATTAGTTACCTCCATAACAAGCTTGGTACATATGTCTTCTATGCACCAGCTTAAGGAGGAGTGTTGAATATGAGTAGGAATAGGAATAGCATATAGAATCCTATTGGGAAGGGATTGTAATGTAGTGTCCTATTAGGAAAAGGATTGGAATGTAATGTCTATAAATAGGGTCTCAATGTAATCATATAGTTACAACAATTCAATGATATTTTTCTCTTATATTTCTCACACCAACAAAGGCAAAAACACTAGGTAACTTCTTCTCATCTATCTAAACCTTGGTAGACAGAGTAACCTAGTACATTTGTCGGTGAGAGGTAGCAGATACCCCGTGGAATTAGTCAAGATGTGGGCAAACAAGCTCGGACACCACATTTTAAAAAATGGAATAAAACAACACAAGCAACTGTTGATGTAGTAACAAAAGTATAGGTCCCTAATCAAAAGTAAAAGAGCCCAACAAACTCCATTAAAACATCTAGTACAAGAACATATCTACAGTGACACAAATAAGCTAAGCGCTGTAAACAAAAATATTTCAAACTGAGTAAAGTTTCTTCTTCTTTGAAAGCATCTGCAATCCCTAAAATAAACCCATGTAACACGGAGAAATTCCAGACCATACTTGTGTTCTTCTCAGAATTTCTCTCTTTTTTCAAGGATGTAAGCATCACCCACTAAATTTTAAAAAAAAAAAAAACTCTGGATATTATGTAAGATTCAGTTGAAACTAGACGGTGTAAGACTATATTGTTAACAGTCCCAGTTCCTTCTCACACATATAGCAGACATATATTGTATTCAAAAGTCCTGTTCTCCTTAGATTGTCCTGCGCTAAAGAGGAATCATGAGTAGCAGTTAAACCATAACTAACCCCAACAGGGAAGGAGGGCACTTTAGGTTTCCGTATTAGTTTACATTTTACAAGGCCAGGGAAATGACTTACCATCATCCCCGGCAGGATATTGTAACGAGCTTTGAAGTAAATGAGTTGTCACATTAGTACTACATATCACGACATTGGGTTTTTTTAAAATCAAGTGAAAGTATTTTTTCATTCATAAACATGACCAAATCGATCGTATACATAGGTTACCAAAAGATCAAAACTTTACAAAATATGAAGCTCTACAAAATCCACTCAATCCTCTAAGCAAGAAGGAACTTTTTGTTTACTCCAAAAGAAAATAAGATAGCGAAGACTACTTAATTGCAAGAAACTCGGCTCTATACCTTCATAAGCTCTTCTATTTCTCTCTCACCAAACTACCCACATTAATGCTATCGGAACCATGTTCGAAGCCCTTCATCTTTTCCGCCTTCTCCCGCTCTTCCAACTCAACATTACATCTTTCACAGTTCTTGGCATTACCCAACGAGTGTGAAATCATCTTAAAATATCCCAACAAAATTGCATGGTAAGCCCTCAATGTAGAAGGAGGTGATCTAAAACCTCAGCCGTCTCCTTGAACATGTAGCACCAACTAACGCACACAACCTTCCGCTTTCTAAGATTTTCGGCAGTCAAAATCACTCCTCTAGTGGCTAGCAAAGTGAAAAAACACACCTTTCTTGCCACATTTTAAACCCATATTGCATTACACGAAAACTCAACCTCTTCCCTAACCAAAAGTTTCACATAAAAAGACTTCATGGAGAACAATCCATTACTTGCAAGACCCCACTGCTACCCCCATTGGGATTATCCGTCAAATTGAATTGTTTGTGAATAAGGTTTATCTTTGAAACTCACTCACTTCCCAAACTTGAAAATCCCTTCTGAATCTCAGATCCCAAAAAGTCTCTCCACCCTGTGACCTCCTAATTTGTTGAATAGTCAAGTCTCTTTGGCAAGATCTTTTGTACAAACTTTGGAACTCATATTTCAAAATTATATCCCTACAAGCCTACACCTGTTATGGCCCCAAAAAATACTCTCCCCATCACCAACCTTGAAAGAGATATTTTCCACAAAAAAAATCCCATCTATTCATAATATTTCTCCAAAGGCCGCACCCACAGGGCAAAACAATATCTCTAGTTCTCCATCCCCCAACCCTAATCTCATATCTATCACCAATCACCCCCCTCCATAAAGCTTGTACCTCCACCCAAAACCTCCACATCCATTTGCCCAGTAAAGTTTTATTAACGACTTTCAAATCTTTAAATCCTATTCCTCCCTATTTTTTAGTTTTTCGGAGATGTGACAACCTCCCAACACACCAAATGAAGCTTCTTTGCCCCATCCGCCGCATCCCAAAGAGAATTCTCTGAATCTTTTCCAACTTTTCACCGTAGTCGGAGCAAGAAGCAAAGACAAGTAGTAAGTGAAAATGCTAGAGATTGTGCTCTTAATAAGCACTTCCTTCACACCCTTGGACAAATATCTTTTCCACCACCCTGCTAGTCTCTTCTCGACCCTTTGAATAAGCGGATTCCACACAGTGAGCTCCTTGTTCGACGCACCTAAAGGTAACTCCAAGATATGTACGCCAGCTAGCCCTTCATTCTATTCTAACCTACTAAAGTAGCCTTGTTAACCTTTATATTTCAAAATCTGGCAATTCCTTCTAAGTTGATATAAAAGTAAGCATCCAAGAATCCAAAGACACCAAAAAAAATAATACTTCCTTTGCTTTTCGGAGAACTCCCGACTCTGAAAAAAAAAATAAGAAAGGAAAAAAAAGGGGTACGAGCTAAGTGAGTGCCTTCAAAGTATAAGTTTAAAAATATTTATTCAATTTTTCAAATGCCTATAAAGGCATAGGTGTATGTAAGCAAATGAAAGACTAAAGACCCAAAAAATTAAACATCCTTTGACTTTCTTCTTTGTTCTTCTCCCACTTTTTTTGTGGCAATGGTTGTGTCCAAATTAACTTGTCCGCGCTTCGACTAAGTGGATACCTGCTACCTACCACCAGATCGGGTAAATTTGTCCACCAAGTATAGTTGTTGGAAATCAAAATTTGGTTCCCAAGGTTGTCCCTCCATTTTTACAACTGCTAGATCGCCCACTTGGGCAACCACACTTCGTCTTTCTTCAGAAGATTTATGTGGAAGAGTATATACTCGAAGCAACTGAAACTTGGAGAAGAATGACTGATGCAGTCCAATTCTGAAACCAGAAACATCCAGCTAAAGCGTTTTTGGGAACAGTAGGACATTTCAAGAAATTCTGGAAAGTATTCCATTTAAAGAATTTTCAACTAGGAAATAAAAAGTTTAAAAGCTCTTAAGAAATTCTGGAAAGTATTCCATTTAAAGAATTTTCAACTAGGAAATAAAAAGTTTAAAAGCTCTTCTTTGTGGTTGGAGGATTGACAGGCAAAAGTTAAGAATTAGAGGCATTATGAAAGTGTAGCACTCCTATGCCAATTTTTAATCAAAAAGTGCTTGACCATGGGAAGCTACTAATGTATTAATGCCTTAAAACAAAGGATTGATAAGAAAATCCCTTGATCATACAAAAGGTAGCTAACATTCCAATTCTCACGCTATCAAGCAAACATCTAAGATTTCTCACTTCATAAGATCATTTCCTAGTGTTCAAAATATTAATTTAGATGAAGATAATCCCAACTGTAGAGTAAGTTCTAAAACTCGAACAATTAAAGAGTTAAGAGGCAAAGAAAAGATACAACAACAACAACAACAACAAACCCAGTGTAGTGTATTCCCACCTGGTGGGGTCTGGGGGGGTAGGATGTACGCAGTCCATACCTCTACCTCTGAAGAAGTAGAAAGGCTGTTTCCGATAGACCCCCGGCTCGAGACACGCGGTACAAAGAAAAGATACAAGAACTACTTATATTATCTAATCCAGATGCTGTGATTAAACAGGAAGACAGAAAGGTAGGTGGCCTTTTGTAAAGGAAAGTAAGTATTTATTACTGCAAGAGTTACATCGGCACTAAGATAGTGTCTTATTGGAGGTCTGTACAAACATTCCAAGTATATGGAAGATAATTTAGTTAACATCAGCTATTCAGATTTTTTTCTTTGCTATCTTAATATCAGTAATTCAAATATCAGTTATTAATTGCATTAAAATCTCTAATAAGGAGTTCACTTATCAAGAATGCCTAAGGTTCTGCCTCAAACAAATAACACTAAGAAGATAATGTCTATCATGAACAAAAAAGATCATGCAGGCTTACCTCATACTTTTCCATTTCTCTCTCCCAGTCTTGGTGGCTCTTCAAATGCTTTGTTTTGCCACAGTATGTCCCAACTTTGAAGTCAATAGAGTTTTCTATGACCTTGGCTTGCTTTTCCAATTTCAGAAGCACATGAAAAAGCAGATGACTTTTAGGCCAATATATAATCAAGTTTCACACACATTTTTTTAGTTCCCCCACCCTGCCCCAAGAAGCAAAATTACAAGCAGGAAAAAAGAATGAGTTTAAAAGGAATAAGATTTCAATGAAGAGAAAATTAGTTAGACGTAACATATGACATTCTAATTAGAAGAGCTCTTTCTTGTTCTTCTCTATGAAGTGCAAGACTATAGGACTTTTTCATGCTAATCAATGCAAAAATTTTCAGCAAAATTAAAAAATCCATGTAATTGCCTAGCCTGAAACACCTAGTCTTCATTTATATGTGAAGAATATTGATAATGTACAAGCCACAAAATCAACAATACTTTCTATTAGAAAATATGACAAACAAAGAATTATATTGAAGACTCAATGATGTGATAAATACAAAGCCGGAGCGGCCTCTGGACAAAAGGAGCAATGACATCAGAACAGTAGCGGAAAGATATGTGATGCCATTGAAGCGACAGAAAGCGCCATGGTATGGAAGTGGTCATCCAAAAGTATGGATGAAGACCAAACCTTTTAGGCGATGCAAGAGAATAAAATTGTCAATTCTATTTGGTTTATTTAGGAGTCCTCCTATGAATCAATGAAACTGGTGATCAAAAAATAGACTCAATTGAACGGAGAAAAGACAGAGAGGATATGTAAAATAGCTGGAAGAAACACTAATGCTTAAAGCTCTCAAATACTCGCCTCAATACTAGGGAAGATATTTGATATCCATTTGATTTCATATAGAGTATCACATCCTTGATATCAAAAAATTTTAACGGTCAAGAAAAATAAGAAAGAAGAAAACCTGTTGCACCAATGCCACAGTTGGAGCAAGAAACACGCAAATGTTCTTCTGGGGTTTCCTTATTAGCTGCCCCATCTCATAGATAAGCAAAACAGCAATATGGGTTTTCCCACAACCCGTTCCCAGATATACGACAACATTTTCCTCTAATGCTTTTTTACAAAGATCCATCTGATACCTGACAAGAAATAAAATCAGCAAAATTTTCCTTACTACAAAATCATTAAAGCCACCTATTTTGTTGTTTTTGACATACTTAAACATCATTATTCAGCTAAATAATGTAGTTAAATTCTGAAATTGATTGATAATTACAAAGAGTTTCAGGTGTTTGAAAGTTCAAAAAGTTTTACTGTAACAACACCTTAGCACCTTAACACCCAAGTATGTCCTAAATGTAGAGTGAACCCTTTATGCCAAGGATAGGCCTAACAAATTGAAGGGGGTATATGGCTTTAAGTCAATCCATTATCCCCAAAATATGCTTTCATTGATAATAAACATAAGAGTCATAAGTCATTACAACCAAAACAGCAAATGGCAATACATTTTCAGGGAAAGGGAAAATGCAAAATAAACAATCCGGCAGAGGGGGTAGCAATAGATGAATCTAACATCCCAAAGATCCTTCGTTAGTCCTTGCTTTCTTAGCCTTGTCCACTTCATGCCACATGAAGTATCTGCCAGTGATCAAGTGACTCCCAGCCAACCACGCCTTGCTTTCAAAACCCATCTTCCTTATATTAGTGATATTGGTTCATGGGGTCATCAACTCAATCAAATAAAGTCACCTAGCCCGCTTCAACTCTTCTTTCAATTGGTATATGGTCGAAGCATCCTCCCTATGTTGCCTCTGATGTACTATCTCACTTGTTTCATACTTATCTTGAAGCCTATGGAGTCTAATTTGGTGCTCAGATTCCTTGTCAACGGTTTGGTAGGGTCATTCGGTCGGGGTGTGAGAGTTTCAACTAGATTCTTCTTCTACCATGCTTGAAGGAATCACTACATTCGGGTCTGAACCTATTCTTGACCACGAGCTCCCCAACTCTCCTTCGTCTCCAACCCGAAATGATCATATCCTTAAGTTCTACCACCCCATCTCCATACTAGGTGATGTATCTAACCCATCCATCTTACTTGAGGTGTTTTTGCCTGATGCAAAGTTGCCTAAGGACCCTAGTGGGAACATAAGAGCGAGTTCCTCTAAGGCCTGGAAGTACTAAGAAAGGCACCTTATTACCTCGAGTCGTGTACTTTCCAGGGTGAAGATCCACAGTTTACCATGGCACGTTGTTCTCTCTCAAGCCACCAAATTGTTTGAACCAAAACCCTTGAGTGGGTTTTCTTTCGCATTTGTGTATAGAAAGTCATAGAACATGAAATGCAAAATGATTGGACATCATTTTGTGCTTTAGTTCCTCAGGGTGGAGAAGCCTTTACAAAATGCTTCATCATTTACCATTGCAAAATAAGATGATACGTCTGGAAAAGAAGGCTCCCTTTAGACAATTTCCCATAGCCTGATAAATGTCGGGGACAATCAAAGGAGCCAATATGTTAAGTACGGCAGAAGTCCCATACTTCAATCCATAGAAATAGCATATGTGACCACAACAATGCTTGGATGAATGGTGCCGCTTGGTCCTTCAGAAAACAACATTGACTCAAGAAGACGTATCGTAAAGGCAAATGCTCTCCTACTTTTTCAATCTGCCTCGAAAGCAAAATCATGTCCAAACTTTTGGAAAGCTCTATATCTCCCGAACTCAGGGGCGGACCTACACATAATTTTTGGATGCTCCAGCACCCACTAAACTCGACGTGGAATAGGTATAATTACACAAAAAAATATACGAAATAGGTATAAATTATATAAAAGCACCCACTAAACAAGAAGTTGGTTAGGTGCATTGACATTTAGGTTGATCTTAAGGCTCTCCACGAGTAGGTGTGCTCGGGTTCAAACCTAGTTGAGGTGATTTTTTATTTTTTTATGTAGTAAGCACCCACACTCCTTAAATCTTGGGTCCGCCACTGCCCAAACTAGTAGTACAACTTGCGAAGGGGTGGTTGGCCCTTTAAGTCTTCCCAATTAATCATCATTCTTGAACAAAAACCCATTTTTGATTTGTTGATGGTTCCACACGACTAGGACCAAGACGTCATTGTCGAGCATCTTCTTTCTCTTTTGACACATATGTATACTTTTGTAACTAGCCACCACCTACTCAATGGTCATGCAACTCACATTGAGCTTGACACTGCGACATAAAACATGAATTTGTTGCCACCAACCAGGAAAAACATGCCACTTTGAATGGAGTTTTCATCTTCCATATCTGAGTCTCGAGCTAAAGACTTTGTTGGGAGCTAAACATCACCCACCTCGCCTTGAAAGGCATATACACTTGAAAATACTCATAAAAATATACACTAGGTATTGCTATAGATTTTCTCACAAACCACCGCACAACTCAATTCAATGTGTGTGTATATACACACACACAATGTATATATATATATACACACAAATAATTAACAAAAATATACCCCTCTCACTTTGAGTTAGTAGTATGGATTGCGTACACTTACCCTCTGGATTGGTGGGAATATACTGGGTATGTTGTTGTTGTTGATATCCCTCTCACTTTTACTTTTCATGTTTCACTTCTCCAGCAAGGTAGGCTGGAGGGTAAGGCTTCTAAAGCCTATTAGGCCCCCAAATTTGTGGGGTTCCATTTAAAAAAAAAATATATGTCATATGTTCTTTTTAAAAAAATGAAAAATGTAGAAAAAACAAAATATTTACTTTTTTCCTCCTAAATAATTGATGCATTTCATTTTCTGAGAGTTGATTTCAATAATTTTTGGAGCTAAACTAGATTAAGTTAATTTAATATATTAAAATTAAATGTTAGATATTCATAAATCATTCTAAAAATACTGTAAGTTGAAATGATTATCATATTATTATGACAAAAAATACATCTTGAAAATATTGCCCAAAGTATATACAATCTAACTCTCGCTAAACAAAACATGATTAGTATGTTTGGATGAAGTGAGTGTAATAAAAAAGAAAACTTTCAAAATTATGAACGAGATTACTGTTGAAAAAAAATTAAGGCTTAACATTAAAGTTTGGCTTTTGGCCACCAATTTGTTAAGCCCCTGTTCTCCAGAATCAAATTATATGAACTTACTTTCATGCAATTAATCTAATTCAATTTAGCTTTGAAAGATTAGTCAAATTGATTCTCGTAAAGCAAAATGGGATAATTAAAAAGTGAACGGGAGAATATATATCTACCAATTTTGCAAATGAACTCATATAACGCAAAAAGAACTTACTTTTAGACAATTAATCTAATTCAGTTTAGCTTTGAAGGATTAGTCAAATTGATTCT
The DNA here is from genome assembly GCF_002878395.1 of Capsicum annuum. Taxonomy (NCBI): domain Eukaryota; kingdom Viridiplantae; phylum Streptophyta; class Magnoliopsida; order Solanales; family Solanaceae; genus Capsicum; species Capsicum annuum. The sequence continues at coordinate 6,921,048 of NC_061117.1, forward strand.
CGTAAAGCAAAAAACGACAAGTAAAAAGAGAACGGAAGAATATATATCAACTAATTTTGCAAATGAACTCATAGAACGCAAAAAGTACTTACTTTTGGGCAATTAATCTAATTCAATTTAGCTTTGAAAGATTAGTCAAATTGATTCTCATAAAGCAAAACGCGACAAGTAAAAAGACAACGAAGGAATATACACCAACCAACTTTGCAAATGAACTCATAGAACGCAAAATTAACTTACTTTTAGGCAATTATCTAATTCAATTTAGCTTTGAAAAATTAGTCAAATTGATTCTCGTAAAGCAAAATGTTACAATTAAAAAGTGAACGAACGAATATATATCTACCAATTTTGCAAAAGAATTTACTTTCTAGCAATTTTTTATAGAATCCTTCTCGGTTTTCTCAACTGCAACAGACGAGTCTTCACCGACATTGATAGATAGAACCGAAAACTCATCAGCAATCAGTGAACTGTTAGCGCCAATTTCAAGTCCATCACCTTCCAAGGTGGCGGCAGCGCCAAATGGTGGAGGAATTACTGGCGACGGTTAACGGTAGCAAAGAAAACCGTGGCGGAAATTTCGGCGCCGGTTATAGATTTTTGTATAGTTTCTGAGATCTAAGTTTTATGTTTGAAAAAAATAGTGAACCAATCTAATTCAATTTAGCTTCAAATACTAGTCAAATCAACTCTCATAAAACGAAACGTGACAAGTAAAAATGAACGAACGAGTATATATCCATCAATTTTGCAAATGAACTTACTTTCGAGCAATTTTTCTTAGATCCTTCTCTGTTTTCTCAACTGAAACAGATGAATCTTCGTAGGCATTGATAGACAGAACGGAAAACTCTCCAGAGTTAAACTTTAAATTCAAATTATTAAATTAATTTAATTCACTTTAGCTTCGAAAATTAGTCAAATTGACTCTAGAAGGAATATATATATATATATATATATATATATATATAGAAAACATTATATACAAAGAACACATAGAAACGCAAAAATAAAAGTTACTTTCTAGCAATTTTTCTAGGAGCCTTCTCTGTTTTCTCAATTGAAACAGCAAAATCTTCATCGGCGTCGATATAAAAAACCGGAAAATTCTCGAGAATCAAATTGCAACTTACAGTATTTTTCGTATAGTTTTCAAACATCAGTCAAATCAACTCTAATAAAGCTAAACAGGAGTGTGTGTGTATATATATATATATATATATATATCAATTTTGCAAATGAACTCATAGAAATGCAAAAAGTACTTACTTTCTAGCAATTTTTCTAGGATCCTTCTCGATTTTCTCAGCCAAAACAGCAGAATCTTCATCGGCATTGATAGACAAAACCGAAAACTCATCAGTGATCAGTGAACTGATATTCCCATTCTCAATTCTGCCGTCTCCCATGACGACGGAAGCAGCAGCAACGGCGACGTTGACGGTGGCGGAACTACCGGCGGCAGTGGCGGAAGTACCGACGACGTTGGATTAACGGCGGTAAAAAAGGGGTTGATTTTGATTGACTTTGAGTTGACGGGGTTGGAAGACTATTTATACTACTTTTTTTTTATTTTGCTTAAGAAGTGGGTTTTTTTTCAGGTGCACGTTATTTGAAAAAGTGCTGGCAGTGTTCAAAGTAGTCCCATTTTTTCAACATACCATTGTCATTTCCTACCAAATTCCCAACTTTTATATATATATTTTTATTTTTTTTTGTGTGTGTGGAATTGGGGGGGGGGGGGGGGAGGAATGATTTAAATGGGTGTTTAGTTATGAAAAAAAAATTAAAAATGGAGTTGAGTTAGATCATGAAAATAAATTGATATTTTGTGAGAAAAGTTAAAGTTTTCACTTATTTTTATTTTTTCAAATTGTATTTAAAATTTTTATAATGAAACACTAGAATTTTTACTAACGCAAAGTGACTTTTTGAAAGTAATTAAAAAATTTTGATGGCTAAACGGACTCTAGATTAGAAAACATATCAGAGTCATGTGTATCTCGTTACATAGGCTTAGATGTATCTAGGACTGTGTATC
>NC_061117.1:6926091-6989487 GCF_002878395.1 Capsicum annuum
CATAAAGGAAAGCACTGTTAAGTGTTTCACAAATAATAAGAAGTGACCTGCAGTAGTTGATAAAGTTGTCATGTGATTAGGCGATCACAAATTTAAGTATTGAAAACAGCCTCTAGCATAATTGTAAGGTGAGACTGCATATAATAGAATCTTGTGATCGAATCTCGCATAGTAGAAGTTTTAGCACACCAAGCTGCCATTTTAGTATTTTACAAATAACTGTGTCGCTTGAAGAAATTTTATTTTCCGAGTCATATAACCAACACTACACATACGACTGTAGTTTATTATTTGACAAGTGTAGTTATGGATCCCACAAACTTGTTTTAAATATAAAACTAAAAAGACAATATTAAAGTTTGGATTTTTCCTTAATATGATGCTGAGCTAAAAGGAAAGTTATAATTTTGAAACATCTCAAATTTTTTTTTTTTTGAGAAAATACTCTGTTACCACCTTGAACTATACGTAAAAATACTGAGACACATCCGAACTTTAGGAGAGTCCTATTACCCCCTGAACTAATTAAAACCGTATTTTTGAAAATCTTAATGCTTATGTGGCACAACACATTGAAGAGTCCACGTAGGCTCAAAGTGTTTTGGAAGACTTCTGAAGGCCTTTTACAATGCCACAAGTTCGAAGGAAGTGTTCCTCATTGACGAGCTCACAAAACACCAAGAACTCTATACTAACCTCAAAGACGGCAACGACAAACTTGAATACCAAATCAGCAAGCTGGAGACAAGCTTGAAAATTATCGGGATTCACATACTACAAGAAGCCTCTGATCTTCTCAAAGATATGTTGAAAGCATGCTAAGGCAAGAAAACACAATAAATTATATCCATATGGCTAAGGAAGTAATGATACTCAATCTGCCTTTTATTCTTGTTTGTGGTTCCGATTAGGTCAATAGCAGTGGACCTAATCGGAACCACAAACAAGAAGGCATGGGATTCAATTTAAAATTCAGAAATTTTCACCTTTGCTTAGATCCCTTATTTTAACTGCAACTATTCTTGGGGCAAGTTTTCTTGACTTACTGTACATTATTTCAACCCTCGATGCCCACAAAGCTGCTTTCTTGGTATTCTGTTATTTTCTATGCAGATGATCATCCCGACCACGCTACCTAGTCGCGCTCCCTAGCAAAGTGCCCAGCTGTACTATTTTTCTTTTAAGAGAAACGACAAACGAATTTTCATTTTTGGATACATTTTCATATTTGCACGTGATTCAAATTTCTCAAGTTTTAAGTCAATTTAATTGGCCAGATTCGCTAAAATTCCCTCCTATCCAATGTTTCCTCTTCAATTAGTTCTCAGATGATATAATCTTCATCAACTCCTCTTTTTCCTTGCAGGTTTTCTCACACAACACTTTTTGACGTATAATTATCACCCTGAGAACTCAACCATAAAAACTTAGGCTAGGGCAGTAACTATATTGATTTTCGTTCCTGGTTGCAGCAGTGGGAGGCTTCGAAGGCCTTCTCAGGGTCCAATGCACCCTAAAAATTAGTCTAATCGCTATTGAATCTTTTTACAATGTCACCAAAACTTGATCCCTTCACAAAGCTTGACACTTAAACATGAGTAACAACTGTCATTAAATCTTAACAGGGTATCAAAACCATATTCATGGTCCTTCAGCCTTATCAGTTTGAACCTATTAAACTTAACTGTAAAATTACAGATATCTTATTTGAATGATCAATGCCTAATCGGTAAAAAATAGTATTCACAAAATTAGTGTATTCGATATGTGTTTTCACGATAATATGATCAGTAATACATACCTTCCACATATGAAGTGGTTCCATCTGCAAACAGCTTATTCCTCCGAACCTATCTTTACTGTAGCCTTTTGTGTTGGTCGGACAAAAGTTGATCAACTTTAATTTCTTTATATCTACAAACAAGAGAAAAACAATTGATGTCAAACAAGAGAAGAACAAAAAGAACATTACAATTGATGTCTGCATAGTATTAAAAAAGGTAACACAAAATTGAATAAATACAACACATTTCAACATCTATTCAACAATTTCTCCATTCTACTACAAAAGATTGTCCATCTGTTGTAACATATTACTCATTTGTTGCAACAGATTGCACATCTGTTACAACAGACTCCACATGAGAAACTGTTGGAATAAATCAAACTACTAGCAAGGCTGGTTTGATGTATTCCAATAGATTACACATATGTTGTAACAGACTTCACATTTGTTGCAATAGATTCCCGAACAGATGGGCAATCTGTTGTAATAGGCTATGCATCTGTTGTAACAGATGTGGAGTCTGTTGCAAAAGATATGTAATCTGTTGGAATACATCAAACCAACCTTGCTAGTGATTTGATTTGTTCCAATAGTTGCTCTGTCTGTTGCAACATCAACAATAAAAAATAACACCATTTGTTCCAACACCATCAACACCACCACACCACACGTTCCAACAACACCAACCCCACCAACAACATCAATATCAATAATAAAGAAACAAACAAAATACATATAAAAATATGATACTGCCAACATGACTTTTAAACTCAAAAGTCACCTTTCCTTCATTTTTTTAAATTAATAGGATATGGGTAAAGGGTAATTAAATTAAAAAATAGATGGAAATGATTAATTTAAATAACTTTCAAAGAAGAAAACGAGAATGAAAGAGCAATAGTGAACCATACTTGCAATTTTAAAAGTAAGGCGATCAGAACAACAATTTCAGTTGAGAAAAGATATAGAATGGTTAAGATCCTTTCGGATCTTAACCATAAAGAGGAGAGGAAAAAGAGAAAAAAAAATAAGACGGTTGTGATAACCCTAAAGAGGAGAGAAAGAAAAAGAAGATAGATGAATTAATATTCATTAATAACTTTGAGGGGCACGAGGAGATGAGTGACATTGAAAAGACAAGATAAGACTACTCAAGGAGGAGATTTTTAAGTTATCCAAGAAATATTTTTTATAGCCTTAGTATTTTATCTGTTTTATTTCAGATAGAAAATTGCTTCAAAATTAAAAAAAGATTTTCAAATAGATATGTAATCTGCTGCAACAGACTTCAATAGCTGTTTGAAAATTCCAACAACTCAGTTATCTGTCGCAATAGATGCAAATATCTATTTGATAATTAAAATAAATAGGTAATCTGTTCCAACAGATCTTAATATCTGTTTGACAATTTCCAACAACTCAGTCGTCTGTTGCAACATATTTCTTTGCAATTGATTTAGCTAAAACTAGGGATGAGTTGATAGGGTCAACTACAACTTTAATTGAGTCTTTTAAATACCTAAATTATTATTAAGCTAATACCTAAATTGATTTAGCTCCAACTGGGGATGAGTTGACAGTGTTAACTACAACTTTAATTGAGTCTTTGCAATTGCATGATGTTGATACCTGAGCCGTCCATCGATTACTTTGAGTTGAAATGATTCTTATTAACTTATTATTAAGCTAATACCTAAATTTATTTATCTACAACTAGGGATGAGTTGACAGGGTTAACTACAACTTCAATTGACTCTTTGCAATTACATGATATTGGTATTACGTTCCTCCCAACTTGAGTCATTGATCGATCACTATAAGTTGAAACGATTCTTATTAACTTATTATTCAGCTAATACCTAAATTGATTTAACTATAACTAAGGATGAGTTGACAAGGACAACTACAACTTCAATTGAGTCTTTATAATTACGTGATGTTGATATTGCATTTCTCCCATCCCAGTCATCGATCGATCACTCTGAGTTGAAACAATTCCTATTAACTTATTATTAAGCCAATACCTAAATTGATTTAGCTATAATTAGGGATGAGTTGACAGGGTCAACTACAACTTCAATTGAGTCTTTGTAACTACATGATATTGATATTGCGTTCCACCTGACCTGAGTCATCGAACGATCACTCTGAGTTGAAATAATTTCCATTAACTTATTATTAAGATAATACCTAAATTGATTTAGCTACAACTAGGGATGAGTTGACAAGTTCAACTACAACTTCAATTGAGTCTTTGCAATTGCGTGATAATGGTATTGCGTTTTCCCTGACCTGAATTATCGATCGATCACTCTGAGTTGAAATAGTTCTTATTAACTCATTATTAAGATAATACCTAAATTGATTTATATAAAGCTAGGTATGATTTGATAGGGTCAACTACAACTTTAATTGAGTCTTTGCAATTGCATGATGTTGGTATTACGTTTCTTCCGACCTGAGTCGTTAATCGATCACTCTGAGTTGAAACGGTTATTATTAAATTATTATTGATCTAATACTTAAATTGATTTAGCTAGAACTAGGGATGAGTTAATCGGGTCAACTACAACTTCAATTGAGTCTTTGCAATTGCATGATGTTGGTATTGTGTTTTTCCCAACTCGAGTCGTTGATCGATCATTCTGAGTTGAAATGATTCTTATTAACTTATTATTAAGATAATACCTAAATTTATTTAGCTATAACTAGGGATGAGTTGATAGGGTCAACTATAACTTCAATTGAGTCTTTGCAATTGCATGATGTTGATATTGCATTTCTCCCGACCTGAGTCATCGATCGATCACTCTGAGTTGAAATAATTCTTATTAACTTATTATTAAGCTAATACCTAAATTGATTTATCTAGAACTAGGGATAAGTTGACAGGGTCAACTACAACTTCAATTGAGTCTTTGCAATTGCATGATGTTGGTATTGTATTTCTCCCGACCTGAGTCGTCGATCGATCACTCTAAGTTGAAACGATTCTTATTAACTTATTAATAAGCTAATACCTAAAATTCATCAGTGTTCCACTTAATACACTTTATTATGATGGGATGTTTAAAAATTATATCTTCTAAATTTTAAAAAAACTAATTAAGATCAATTCGGACCAAATTAACAATTTCAAAACCTACCATTCTTTTTAAAAAATACAAACCAACCCATACAAATCATCTATTTGAGGGAAAAACGTTTTATCATTTAAAATCTTGAGTTTTTGCTCTTTTCTTTCTCTCTCAACACTACAAACAACAACTACTCAACATTTTGCTTAACCTTTCAAAAGAGATTGATTTTCTTTCCATTTTCAACCATAATGTTGTTATTTTTGACTTTATTCTTGCTTGTATCTATCGTTTTCTCTGTCTTTGTAGGCAACAAAGTTTGAGAAGAGTTCTACATTTGTTATTTATTCTAAAAATTAGGTCTTTTTAGTTAATGATGAAAAAGAAGACTTTTAGTTGTATTACCTTCGAGAATGAGTTAACAATTTTGAGTTTTGAACCTAAAAAACGTAGGAAGAACCCAACAAAACCTTAGTTTTTGTCACAGTATTTTGTTGACTGTCGTGGTATTGTTGGATGGTGTTTGTGGTGTTGTTGGTGGTGTCGATATTGGTGGTCATGGTAGTGGTGTCGGTGGTCTTGGTGTTGGTATTGGTATTGGTGGCATTGGTAGTAGTCTTGGTGGCATTATTGGTGGTCTTGGTGGCATTGGTGGTGGTCTTGGTGGTGGTGATGGTAGTTTTGGTGGTCTATCTATTGCAATAGGCGGAATATCTGTTGGAAAATATTAAATAGGTCTTCAAACAAATTCCCCATCTGTTCCAACGGATAGGTTATTCGCTGGATTTTTTTTAATGTGGCGTATAATAATTTATTGAAATTTGTCTTATCTTTTTTTTTTTTTTTTTTAAATTATCCAGACATCAAATGTAATGTATTTTTTTTTTCTGTTGTTTGTAGTTAAAAGATGTCTCCCAAAAGAAAAGAAATTAAAAGTGGATCAACTTCTGACCACCTAACAAAAAAGGCTAGAGTACAGATGGATTCGGAGGAATTTCCTGAACAATCTCAGTCAGGGATAAATGAAGCTAAGAAAAGTTATGAAAAGAGAGGTGAAGAAGGGTATATAGAGGCTAGTGAGAAAAATAAAAGTGAGGAGGAAGAAGAAGATAAATAAGAAGAGAAAGAAGTAGAAAGTGAGAAATAGGATGCTAATCAACATGATGATGCATCACCAATGGGGCGTAAATTAAGATCGAAATCCCAGCATGATCCTGTCAAAACTATTAGTATTGATAGGTTTTAAGTTGCGATGCCGATAGATGACCATGCAGAACTAACTGGTGATCTTATACTTAAATGTCAGTTGAGAAAACCTTTTGATGAATTTAGGAATATTATTAAAAATAAAACATAGACGAACTTCTTAAAAAGAGTTGCTTTAGATGATTTCTTGAGCTGCCTGAGGACCACACTGCCCATTTTTAAATGAGCTTGGTATACAATCTTCTCAAGTGTAGGATCAAGTACATGGGGGATGATAAAGATTCGACGGAGGGGGTAAAAAGATGGATGAAATCTGGATCAACTACTATGGCATGTCGGTTTGTTTTGGCATGAAAGAGTTTGCCATATTGACAGGCTTAAGATGCGATCATACAAAAGAACCTCTCAACAAGAAAACACCCCACAAAAAGTCCAAGGCAAGCAGGACAACCAAACCACCACCATCAAATAAAGGGAAGGCATTGTCCAAGCGACCACCCAATAAAACCAACTAACGCAATGAAAAATAGATGGGTAGTTCGACATTAAGAAATGTAGCTACAAAGCAGAAGATTTAATAGATGATCTCAAGGATAAAACCATACCAAAGCAGTACAGGAAGCAATTGTGATTGGTTTAGTTTGCCCATTCCGTTATATTGGAAAGAGACATCAACAAAGTCATAGAAGATGATTTTTTGACGCTTGCTGAGGATTTTGATAATTTCAACAATTATCTCTGGGGATATGACAGCTACAACTTGACAGTCAAATATTTACTGACAAAGCTATCCCCAAATACGACCACATTATACAACTTTTCTTAAGCTTTTAAGGTAAATTTAATCATTTTTTATTTACTCGTCCATTAATTTATATTGAATAACTATTATGACCTTTTTTTGCTTGCTTCCTATTTACATATTTTAGACTTGGGCATTTGAAGCCATTCCTTTCCTCCGAAAGTAGGTCAAGGATTACTCGGATGAGGTTTCTCATCCAAGGATCCTTAGGTGGTTGGCTGCAAAGAGCAACACAAGAATTAAAGAGGCTGATCTCTTTAACCCTCTGGATAATGCAGTACATCTTATTTCAAGTAAAATAATTTGACTTAGAAAGCTATTGAAATAGATGTGCCATTTTTTTGGAAAAGATGGATCATCTGTTGCAATTGATTACCCATCTACTGCAACTGGTCCAATAGATAGGTAATTTATTACGACAGAAGATCCATATTTCACAATAGATTACCCATTTGTTGCTTTAATTCTCTGAACCCGACTCAACAGATTACCCATCTACTGCAAATTATACAACAAATGGGTAATCTGATGTAACATATTATTAATCTGTTGTGACAGACAAATTAATTATTATGACAGATAGATCATCTATTGCATAAGTTGTATATGTTAACATGTAACCCAACTGATTGCAAATTATTATATGATTTAAATGTATATGTCTTTTTTTATAGGTTGTGCATTCATGGACTGTGCCTACTAAGCAGGAGTTGGGGATGAATTCTTTTATTACTCTAGGTCTTATTGATATAATAGCAAACCCAACGGTGGAGTTAATAAAGAAGGAATTGGCTGGAGCAACAACCATAGGAAGAGCAGTTAGGCATGGTCAACCTAATGTTGAGGCTCTTCATGACCAATCTACTGCAATAGATCTGAGTGCTTCTTCTGGGGTTGTTACTGGTGGAGTTGTTGATGTTGGTGGCAGCCATCCTGAGGATGACGCTACTGCCAATCATGATGATGAGCATGTTGATGCTTAAGAAAAAATAAATATGTTTGAAATCACCCATTTTACCTGTCCCTCTTACCCATATTATGGTCCCTAACATCCTTACAGTGGTCCCTCTCACCCTTATTCACCCTCATGTTCTCATTGCAAATTCAAAGTGTGCAAGAACAGACAAGATAAACTCCTTAAAAAACTAGAACCTATCGCTGAAGCTGTCGAGGAATTGAAATCTAAGAGGGGTGTCATACCATCCAAGAAGGCGAGAGAGCCATACACTCCTACAGTGGTGGTTAGGAGGAAGAAAAGAAAAATTTGCCAAATACTGTCCAATCTGAAACAAAAAAAATTACAACTCCTCCCTCTCCAAAAGTTGTTAAAGTTAAAGGGCCGTTGAAGAAGATGGACATTGTAACGTCCCGAGATTACACCCTGGATATCACATGGTGATTACGGTTACAAGTGACCAAAAGCTAACCCATGATACTTTTACCTGCTGTGAGTACTGGGTAAAACTGATAACAAAAGATCATATCCAGAATTTAACTAAAAAAATCCATAAGGTTTTAAATTATAGTTCTGATAATGTCTGTAAAACCATACTGACAATACTGATAAAATGGCTGATAATAACAACTAAAAACTGACTGATTGTCTGTACTATTCTGAAATCCTCTAAACTGTCTGACTGTGGAGTTGATGGAACAAGCCTCCAACTAACTCTGATTGACTAAATTGTTGAACTACTCTGAATATAAGATAACTCGTCCTCAAAAGTTGAGGACTCACCACGGCTGCTGCTGCTGATGCACTGAAAAGTCTAACTACGATCGGGAATCCGAGCATCCAAACTTATGATATAAGACATCATGGCGCAAGAAATGAGGATGCAATCAGTACTTTGAATGCATTGATATGCTAAATGAGGTTAGGATGATATGCACGGGTTCTTGTGTATGAGTAATAACTGACTGAATGTATAGCAAGAGGTACCGAGTAAGAATATATGTAAACTTTAAGGACTGAGAATATATGACCAAGCATAAAACAAGTTCTGAAATAGTCTATGAATTGAAAATACTGAAATACTGGTAACTGAATAACTGATACTGTATGATACAATCAAGCAAACCTAAAATTAATTTCTAGACTGAAACTGTGGGAGCTAGCTATAACTGATATGCCCTAATGTACTATCAGGATCCAACCTGTAACCCAGCTGAAAGGGTGTTAGTACCATGCCATGGGTACCAATAATGGCTGCGTGGATCCACTAATCTACTATTCCAAAGGATGAGGGTGTCATGCTTATCTGACGGGGGACCCCCTAATCCTACACTGGCTACATAGTTTTGGAACCTAGGGGCTGCTACTAACGTCTCATGCCTAATGATGGGGGAGACAAGTGCCTCATGCCTAACTGACGGAGGAGACAAGTGCCTCATGCCTACTGACGGGGGTGACACCATCCCTATGTTCACTCGGTGCTAAGTTTTACTCCCAACTGAATGACACTGAACTATGGACTGATCTAAGTATAACTGAATATGATAATTGACTGGACTGATGACGCTAATGGTTTTATCTGAAACCATTCTGAAACCACTAAAACTAAGTAAGCAGCTAAGTTTTCGGTATTCAAACCCCCAGGACTCAATAACAATAAATAACAATAGGAACACATGAAACTTTTAGAGATAAACATAATAGGGATCATTGTTCAAAACTCATCCCTTAGACATTTCATCAAACACTTGGGAGACATGAATATAAACATGGGAATACCTTTAGACATGATGAGATAGCACGATCACATTACAAAATCATAAGCTGAGGATTTATTCTGAATTCTCATAAACATGATATGAAAACCACAATAATTAAAACATACTATAATGCATTCCACTTGAAACAATTTATAATCTTAATTTGAAATTTATATGGTAAGAAATTCATGGACTTAAGCATGGGAATGAGTGCAATATGTAGGAACAACATAATTGCAATACTAAAACCATACTAAGGTATTTAAAAATGAAATTTCATGCTTCAAACGTGTAAGGGTTGCTTTCAACAAAAATAGATTGTAAACATCATGTATAATTCGAAATTCATAAAAACTTCATAGAAATAAATCATTATAAACATGTAATTTCATAATGTAAAACATAAAAGATGGATTCTTGGATTCCATGGGTGAAAAAGGCCCATTGGTGAACATTTAACATACCTTGAAACGTAAATATTGAAAGAGAACAACTTTCTTGAAAACTTTCTTGGATTGAAACACTTGAGTTTTTGTTTTCTTGAAGGAAAGGGTTGAATCTTGAAGAGGCTTGGGTTTTGTTCTAGGGAGAGAATGCTTTTAATTGAGGGAAATTTTGAGAGTAGAATAGTTACTTATGCTTTTGGGACCCTAAATCCTGTGTTTTAGATCAGTTGGGTGAAGGGAAAAGACTGAAATACCCCTGGAAAGACGTGTCTGAAAGCTGGAAACCTCAGTGGAAAAATAGAGCGTGTGTCGCATGCTCTAGAGCACTAAAATAAAGCATGCGCCGCATGCTACATCTCATGATCCCTCAGGGGTGAAATGGAGCGTGCGTCGCATGCTAATCGTATGTAGCTACTGCCTCTCTCACGAAAATGGCTATAACTTTTTGCTCGGATATTGGATTAAGACAAAATTGGTATTGTTGGAAAGCTGACTCAATTATATACAATTTGGTGGGTCTTGATATGCAATATTCTATGTCTATAAAAGTTTATAGATGTTCAAATTAGACCCTTGTAGAATTGATTACCAAACTTTGGACGAATCAAAGAATCTTAGCTTAACTTTGTTCTAAGTGATTCTTATGAATATTTTTCACCAAGAAATCACTTCACAAAGATCATGATATGTCTATTCAAAATAAATTCATGGTATTAGAGTCAATACACATAAGAACGACGCTTCAAAATCTAGGCCAAGAAATACAGAGTGTTACATTATCTCCCCCTTGGAATCATTCGTCCTTGAATAAGAGTGGTTAGACTGAGAGTACTTTACTAAGGTAACTGAGAGAATATACTATACATGTATGACTGGAATACGATTACATGACTAATTCTTAAAAATGATACATGATTGAATTGATTTCGTGAATACATGCAATGACATGAGAATAGTTATAAGGCTGAGATAAAAATGAGAGAGTCAACTTATAAGTAACTGTTACCTCCAGCTGGATTTGGATTCATGAATAAAAGATAAGTGATTTAGGACATGAAAACTTGGGTATTAAAACATCTCCCCTATTGGGATATATCGTCCTCAGAATGATACAGATTTGGCTGAAATACTAAGGAAAGACTGGGAACAGGATACTTACGGACTGAATCATGACTGAATATCTAGAATCTAAAACTGAGGCATGATACATAAACTGAGCTGAACTCGTAAACTACCAGGATGCAAACATTTTCCCTTTTGGAATAGTCGTATTCATGAGACTTTGATAGTATGACTAGATGGAAAGATGGGAAACCATAGGAACTTATCTGTCTGACTGCTAAACTGAATTACTGACTATACAAACAAACTCATACTAAAAACTTATACTCAACTGGAGTGTTTCTTCAACGCTCTTTATAATATTAGAGAGCAGAGAATCTTGGGCTTGATCTGAATAATACATCTGTACAAGGAATCCCATCATGACTACAATTCTGTAACACGGAGCATCGGCCTATGAAACCCAAGATAGGATAGAATTGTTATGCCTTAGACAATGCAACTGCTACTTTCAAGTTTAGACATACTCCTGGAATACTCCATCAACTATACCTTTCACCTTAATACTGCACTTCACCTGAGACTACTGAAAATATTCACATGGGCATTGACAACTCTACCTACTGAAGTCTGAGCTGGAATGAATTCTCCTACTATGTTCAAGCTTACTCGAATCTACAAAATGCACACATAACACTGCAATACTAGTCTGATTCATGAATTCAAAACATTCTGCATTTCATAACCTCCTATCTCCTAAATAGTTTTGATTTCCCCTTCAACAACTAAGTACAACCTCTTACTAGCCATTCACTAATGCGTAATGCATTTATCTACTTATACAACAACATGATATTCAAGCCTATGTTCATAACTACTGCCACGTTTAAAACAAGTATGCAATAATCTTTCCTTAACATAAAACATTTACACTCTCCCTCCTAAGCAATTTCTCATCACTACATCATTTAATTAGGAGAGGTCATTGAAAGGTTAAAATCTGAGGACCTAAAGTATGCATGAACATGATACAGAACTTGACACTTAAAAGAGGCCCGAGGAATAGAATATCCACAACATGAATTTATCAAAGAAACCAAACCTGAGGATATACATAATAAAAATCTAAATTTCCATTGATCATTGAGTGTGTAGCATGAGTACTAGAACTGAACATACTGTAAAACATGAGTACATGAGTCATGAGCTGTATGACCTGAGTTTGGAGTTTCTAAATCCGTGGATCTTACTACTGAGCAAACCGGAACTCCTTATATTAGGGACTGGAAACGTATATGATTCTTTATGATGTGCATGGACATAAACTATGATCATGGAGTTGACATGTAAGGCATGAGTATATATCGTGATGAGTGAAAAACCTTACACTGAGATAAGAATGGGTTGGGCATCATCCTTTCCTACTGCTTCTCTACCCATCCTAGCATCACTACTAGGATCTGAGAGCCTAACTTGCTTACTTGCTCTATCATCTCCCCTTAGCTTAAAGCCACCATTCTAAGTCTGTGAACCACTTAATCAACAACTCTAGACTGAACTGTCACCACTTTACTCTAGATTCTGGGATAGAATAATGCACATAAACTCTATACTTATCCCGAAAGACTATACCCGGTAATGTAAGGCCCACCGCTAGTACTTACTTCTGATATATAATTCTTAGCTTTCTATAGCCTCAACAATCATCATACAACAACTTAAACACTAACCAACTTAGAACCTTGTTTAGTATCACCATACTATGATTTCACATCAACTAGAGTTTCAACTCTCCTTTTGATTAGCTCAACCTTTAAAGATTCGAGCTTAGATTCTATCACTTAACATAGATATTCCCAACCCTTTAATGAACCACACTAGCTTCCTTTATAGCCGACTAATATCTTATCTCTATACTTACTCTTCTTCCTAAACCATGAGAATTACTATTACACCTGGACATCCTAACTCAACATGCTATAGCCCATAATTTAGCTGGTAAGAACATCAACTACTACCTTACTAGCCCCATTCAAACTTAGCGCTCAAGGATGCTACATAAGCACACCCACACCATAATACTTAGCTCAAATTCTTGCATACACTGTTTCAAGTCTATTGGTTCAGCTTTCATACAACTAGCCCTATGAATGAAAAATGTACTAAATTCTGATAATACTATCCCTATTTTATTGCTGCTAAACTTTTAGGTTCATACTTTTAACTCTAGGTCATATGCTATCATAGGATTCTGAGGAGGGATCTAAAAGTACATTTGACTTTGGCTAAATGTATGATTTTCATAAATCATGAATGAAATCTTTCATACTTTGGAACATAAAAGCGCTGATGGCATACTTTCAAGCCTGCATACAATCCCATGACTGTGTATGGGAATTGTCTGAGAAAATCTCTATCTATAAGGATTTAAGCTTGATTGTTTCTGTTACATTGAAAATAAGGCATGTCTGGTATGAATAGAGCAAGATGAGAATCTGTATAACTTTCTAAGAGGACCTTTCTATAGAATAATCTGAGATATGAAATAAGGAAAACTTTTCCTAAAACATTTTGTAGCCTCTCGTCCATAAGTGTGGCACACTTCACACCCATGTACATGACTCTACTCAACGCAGCTTTCAACTCCCTAGGATACTTTACAACCTTAGGCTCTGATACTAAGTTTGTAACACCCCGAGAGTACACCCTGGACGTCACATAGTGCTTAAGATCATAAGTGACCACAAGCTAACCCGCGATACCCGTACCTACTATGAGCACTGGGTAAAACTGATAACAAAAGATCATATGCGGAATTTAACTGAAAAATGCCATAAGGTTTTAAATCATAGTTATGATAATGTCTATAAAATAATACTGACAATATTGATAAAATGGTTGATAATAATAACTGAAAAACTGACTGATTGTCTGTACTAGTCTGAAAGCCTCTAAACTGTCTGACTATGGAGTTAATGGGACAAGCCCCCAACTAACTTCGACTGACTAAATAGTTGAACTACTAATATAATTGAATATAAGATAACTCGTCATCAAAAGATGAGAACACACCAAGGCTATTGCTGCTGATACACTAGAAAGTCTAAGTACGATTGAGAATTTGAGCATCCGAACCTATTATTAAGACATCATAATGCAAGAATAAGTATACAATTAGTACTTTGAATGTAGTGGTATGCTAAATAAGGTTATACGGATATGCATGGGTTCATGTGTATGAGTAATAACTGACTGAATGTATAGCATGAGGTACTGAGTAAGAAAGCATGTAAACTGTAAAGAATAAGAATGCATGACTAAGCATAAAACACGTTCTGAAATAGTTTACGAACTGAAAATACTGAAATACTAGTAATTCAATAACTGATACTGTATAATACAGTCAAATAAACCTAAAATTGATTTCTAAACTGAGACTGTGGGAGCTAGCTAAAATCGACATGTCCTAATGTACTATCAGGGTCCAACCTTTAACCCCAGCTGGAAGGGTGTTAGTACCGTGCCACGAGTACCAATAATAGCTACGCGGATCCATTAATCTAATGTCCCAAAGGACGAGGGTGTTATGCCTATCTGACGGGGTACCCCTAAATCCTACACTAGCTACGTAGTTCTGGAACCTAGGGACTATTACTAACATCTCATGCCTACTGACTGGGGAGACAAGTGCCTCATGCCTAACTGATATTGGATAAAAGTACCTCATGCCTACTGATGGGAGAGACGCCATCCCTATGTTCACTCGGTGCTAAGTTTTACTCCCAATTGAATGACACTGAACTGTGGACTGATTTGAGTATAACTGAATACGATAATTTACTGGATTGATGATGCTCATGGTTTTATCTGAAACCATTCTAAAACTACTAAAATTAATTAAGCAACTAAGTTTTTGGGTACTCAAACCCCCAGGACTCAATAGAAATAAATAACAATAGCAACGGATGAAAATTTTAGAGATAACCATAATAGGGATCATTGTTCAAAACTCATCCCTTAGACATTTCATCAAACAATTGGGAGACATGAATTTAAATAGGGGAATACCTTTAAATATGAAGAGATAGCACGATCATATGACAAAATCATAAATTAAGGATTTATTATGAATTCTCATGAACATGATATGGAAACCACAATATTTAAAACATACTACAATGTATTCCACTTCAAACAATTTATAATCTTAACTTGAAATTTATATGGTAAGAAAGTTATGAACTTAAGCATGGAAATGAGTGAAACATGTAGGAATAGCATAATTGCAATACTAAAATCATACTTAGGGATTTAACAATGAAATTTTATGCTTCAAACGAGTAAGGGTTGCTTTCAATGAAAATAGATTGTAAACATCATGTATAATTCAAAATTCATAAAAGCTTTATGGAGATAAATCATTATAGACATGTAATTTCATAATTTAAAACATAAAAGATGGATTCTTAGACCCCATGGGTGAAAAGGGCCCATGGATGAACATTTAATATACCTTGAAACTTAAATCTTGAAAAAGAAAAACTTTCTTGAAAGCTTTCTTGGATTGGACACTTGAGTTCTTAGTTTTCTTGAAGGAAGGCTTCAATCTTGAAGAGGCTAGGGTTTTGTTCTTAGGAGAAAATACTTTCAATTGGGGGAAATTTTGAGAATAGAATAGTAAATTATGCTTTTGGGACCCTAAATCCCATGTTTTAGATCAATTGGGTGAAGGGAAAGGACTAAAATACCCCTTGAAATATGTGACCGAAAGCTCAAAACCTCAGGGGTAAAATAGAGCATGCGTCACATGCTCTGGAGCTCCGAAATCGAGTGTGCACTGCATGCTACATCACATACTCCCTCAGGGGTAAAATGGAGCGTGCGTTGCATGCTAATCGCACGTAGCTACTGCCTCTATCACGAAAATGGCTATAATTTTTCGTTTGGGTATCGAATTAAGACAAAATTGGTATCGTTGGAAAATTGACTCAATTATATATAATTTGGTGGGTCTTGATCTAAAAAATTCTATGTCTGTAAAAGGTTATACACATTCAAAGTATACCTTTGTAGAATTGATTACCAAACTTTGGACAAATCAAAGGATCTTAGCTTAACTTTGTTCTAAGTGATTCTTATAAACATTTTTCACCTAGAAATCACTTCACACACTAGGAGATTATGATATGTCTATTCAAAATAAATTCATAGGATTAGAGTCAACACACGTAAGAATAAAGCTTCAAAATCTAGCCTAAAAAATATGGGATGTTACCGACATATACACGGCACTTGCCGATGAAGAGAAGAAAGAACTGCAACAGACCATGAATTCCAAGAAACCTGCACAAGAATATACCATGCATACCTTTCGCGCCCAAGACTTCAAGAATATAACAAATATGCGTAAGTGGTATGTGGATTGGTTTTCTTTTCCTAACCTATCTTTCTAATCTACTCCATGAAGAAGACGCTACGCAATAGATGTGTTATCTGTTGCAACATTTGGGTATTCTGGTACAACTGGTGGTGGTTTTGTCGCAATAGATTACCCATCTGTTGCAGCTGGGTAATCTGTGATCAAATTCATAGAACCCTCTACAACAGATGAACCATCTATTGCATCTTTCCACTATGATATTATTCTTTACAATTAATAACCTATTTAAAAATTGTATTTTTATATCACAGTATGTTGATGAAATTCTCTGCCTCATTAGGGGCAGATAATTAGCGTACCCCAATACTTATGATGCTACCAATAGTATAATGAACCTCAACTTCTACAATAATTTCAAGAATAGGTATAATGGGCTCAGTAGGTTGGTTGACACTCCTGGTGGCCTGGGATTTGATTGGTTATTTTTTACGTTCAAATGGAATGAAGATATGATTAACTATGTTAGAGGGAAGAGGTCATTTCCACATAGAAAGAGCTGGACCAAGGCAAATAGAATTCTTATAGTCATAAATGTGGAATTCAGACATTTTCTCACTATTGAGATACTACTCGAGGAGGGAAAGATTAAGGTTTATGACTACAACTTACCTGTTTTTGACGACGATATTTTTTTTTACCCACATGCAGCCACTATTAAAGTTGTTCCCCAACTTATTGAGGCAGAGTAAACTGATGGATCATTTGTCAGTGGAAGTGCTAATGAAGAAAGCATGGGATTTTAAAGGTCAAAACAGGGACATAGATCTTCAAAAAAATTGATGCCGCGTGCGGGTCATACACGCTTGCATACATCGAATGTTTGTCGATCGACACAGAAATAGATGCTCTGTGTGACAGCATTATGGAAAATATGCAAGAGGTCTGGGCTTATGGGGTACTAACTAGATGCTTGGAGCCTGTTTATAAAGAAAAAGATAGTACTACCCTATATTTTCGTGCTGGAATTCTAACTATCGTTTCTGCACGTCTAAGCTCTAATCCAAGTGATTCTCACATGAATATAAGTTACATGATCATTATAATAGACTATGGAGTAGTTTAGAGGTGAAAATTGTTCATAGCAATGACCTAGAGCAAAGTTGAGCTAAGACCAATTGGTTCATCTAAAGTTTGACATTTGATGCTACAAGGGTCAACTTTAAATGTATATATCTCTTAATATACATGTAATTTTTCATCCCAAGACCTATCAAATTGTATATAATTTAATTACCTTTCCAATGATACCAATTTCATCAAAATCTGACACCCGAGCAAGGAGTTATGGCTTTGCGAAGTAGAGTGTGTCGCCAAACCAATTGCACATGGCTACTGGAATAGGTGTGTGATAAGCAATGTGGCGCATACTTAAATGTGTGCGATAAGCAACGCCGCATACCTCACTTCCAAGTGCCAAAAACACCCCTATATATATCTATAACACGGGATTAAACTCCCATAACACCAAAATAAGTTTACTTTCTCTCAAAATCACCAAGAACATTCATGAGGGTTTCAACCTAAAAATTCAAATATCTCAAGATTCAACCATGAGTTTTCAATAATTCTTTGAGATTAGAAATCTCCATTCCGAGGGCTACAAGAAACACGCATTATTTTCATGAATAGAGTCCCAAGGTCAAGAGTTCATTCAAAGCTTCAAGTTTAAGGTATGTGGGGGTTTTCAACAAGAACATCCTTTCGTTCTTGTGCCCAAAATTTGTATTATTTTACAAAGATATATGATTTTACATGCTTTGATATGAATTTGAGATAGAAACTATTATCATACGTTCTTGATCAAAAGACTATTATATTTTTATGATGTCTTGAAGATAAATTCCTTGAGTTTTGATTTAATATCAAGTTTTAAGTTGAATCTCCAGATTTTCATATGAATTATACATGTTTTCTACATAAAGTATGAATCTTGAAATATTTTGCTTAAGTATTGATATATGGGTTTTGAACCCTATTTGAGAATTATGATTTTTGTGAAAGTAATGTGTTATGCACACCTTGAGATTTGAATGATTTGACCTTTTGGTCTTGAAAGAGTTATTTTTGAACTCGAATGAGAAAAGAAATCCACATTTTGATTTCTTATGAAAAAGGGGTAGCATGATGGCTCCCGTTGTGAATTGTTGAATTATTTTGTGGTGGATTTTCTTTGAAAATATCTGAGCTAAGTTCGAGAGTAGTCTTTAGCACCGAGTGGGAGGTATAGCTGTGTTGGTACTTCCCTAGAACTACGTGCCCCCGTAGGAGCCAAAATTAAGGCTGATTATATATAATGATCACTAATTTTTGAATTTGATACTTATAGTCCTACTCCGATGGCAAGGATAGGACAACTCTCCCCAACGTGGGTTGTATGTTGGACTCCATGTGGCTCACATGGTTTATGTCGGTTATGAGATCTCCCAATGTGTGTGTGTGTATTCTCCTATCTAATATGAAAAGTCTTATTCTTTTATCTGAGATGAAAATATATTTGTTTGAAAGACTGAGTTTGAGAAAGTCATTGTTTTCGAAAGATTTAATGAACATATATTCCAAAGAGAATTGCTATGAGATTTGATTGCTTTGATGATTTGGAATCAAGATGGAAGTGAATTGAGATTAATTATGATGACTCACATGTTCCACCCGATATATTTTAATCTCTTATGATTATGATGATTTTAATTCGAGCTAAGTGAGTCATTTATATCAGCATGCATAATTTTATAAACTGTGATGATATTAAGACATTATTTTATATATGTATTGCACCCCTATATGCTCGGTACGTTTCCATGGTACTGACCCACATATTCGTATGTGGGCTATATTTTCTCAGAATGTAGGTACAAGGTATAGTGTACATCTTCAGATCCAGTTAGTTCGCGGCATCCAGTCAGCAGGTGATGAGTCCTTTTGATTCAAGGGCTTGAGTTAGTTATATAGTTCTAGAAGTGTTGTATTTTTTTTATTCAGTCGTATTGAGTTGAGTTAGTCGGGAGTCATGACCCGGCTACCTACAGTCAGTACTGGTAGAGGCTTCATAGACTGTCAGTAGAAGTTGATGTATTTCATTTTAGTTTTGGTTGTAAAAGCAAAGTTGTAATCTTGTAAATTTAGTTTTGTATCTATCATATTTAGAAAAGGGTTATTTTCCGCAGACTTGTATAGATTTATACTTTTTGTTTAGTTGCTTATGAGGTATGACAGTAGAAGGGTTAGCTTGGGGTCACTTGTGATCCTAAGCACCGTGTGACGTCTTGGGACCCGATTTCGAGTAGTTACATACTTGGTATCAGAGACAGAGTTCAAGTGTCCTAGGGTGTCTATGAAGTCGTGTCTAGTAGAGTCTTGCAGAATGGTACAAAGACGTCTGTACTTTTCTTCGAGAGGCTACAGGGCATTTAGGAAATGTCTCCATTCTTTCAAGTCTTAAATCGTGCTATCAAAAAGTTCTCCAAGAAACTTATACAGATTCACATCTTACTCTACTCAGGCCATCTCTGTCTTATTTCCAAGGTATCAGAAGCAGTTGAGCTTAATTCTCCATAGATAGTTATGGAATTGTAAGAGAGCTACAAAAGTATCCTATTAGTACTTTTGAGTTCAAAAAATTGAAGTGCTTTATCAGGCCTGTAGAAATCGTGCACTAAGCCTGAGTCAGATATGCTTTCAAATTTCTCCTCAGAATCCATAATGATAATCTATACTTCCTTATCTATGTATTATTCTTGAGACAGCATGATCAACAAGTTCTAATTTCCTCCCTAGATAATGCTCTTATATTTGTTGGCAGAAGTTTCATAAGGTGGCTTGAGAGGAGCCTTCTAGTGTGTTATAAGTCCTTCAAATTTAAGTTATGCCCTCTTTCTTATGAGTAATTTAATTAAGACAGAGTAAGGTGTATTCTTAGATCGTTGAATATTGTGTGTCAAGTTTTATCTCTTGTATTATGTAATCTTGTTATCATTATGTTTGAGAAAAATCAAAGTCTAGTGAAGCCGTGTGAGGCCTATTTTGATTCACTAGCATAGTTGCTTTGTTATTCATATAATTTTCTTAATCAAAGCACAAAACCAAAGTCTAGTGAAGCCGCGTGAGGCTTATTTCGATTCACTAGCAACTTGTTGTTTATCTTGTTGTTCTGGTGTTAGTTGAAAGTGTGGGTTTCTGTGTAGTAACAGAAGTAGTAACATTTAGTTGAAAGTCTTGTGTTAGTTAAACTTTTGGAATTAGAAGTGTAGTGGCAAGAATGGTGGTAAGGGAGATTTATTGAATATATATAGTTGAATTTTTGCTTATGATTGAATTAGTAATGAAGTGATATACCCTTGTTTGTTAGTTTAGTAAAGTTAGAGAAGGAGATTATTAGTTAAGGTGGATTGTTGTTTGCTTGAAGTATGAAAATAGTTATTGATGGTATTTGTTGTGCTAGGAAAGTATAGGTTTTGATGGAAGTACTTGGTGGTTGAGTATTGTTAATTTAGGCTTTCCTGATATTGCAAGAGGAAGTTTAGTTGAAATTTATAGAGCTATGAAAGTAATTTAGGTGTGAAGATGGGTAAATAGTAATAATGTGAAGAAGGAGGATGTGTTAACAGATTATGAATAAGATATGCCATATGATTATGATCGATTGTCATTGTGTACTAGTTTTTCTTAATGCTATGTTCTATAGTTTTGAAGTAAAAATTATGTGTGAGATTGGGTTGTAAATCAAGTTTAGCTCTAGACATTAAGTTTGAACAGTTGATGGCTCTGTTTTTTATGCTAGTTATATGGAGGTGATCTAGTAGGCCTGAACAGTGTATGCAAGAGTGTAAGATCATGTGTTCGTAATTAAGTATGGTGTATAGCTGTACCCAAGGTGCTATGGGGTTGTATTATTTTTTGAGGATTATTGCATATTGTGGGTTTAGTAGTAACGTTGAGTTTCTAGGTGGAGAAAGGCTAGTTAGATAATTTATGATGTTCTTGATAGCTAAGTTAAGGAGTTATGATTGAAGATGTTGAGTCTTTTTAGTATGATTTTATTCTCATGGTGTGGGAAAAATATAAGTATAGAAGTATGATCTTGGTAGGCTATGATTATGTGATTAGAGATGTAGATATGGTTGCAAATAAGAGTGTAAGTCTTTGATGATGATTATTGAAGCTAGAAAGTTGAGGATGGCATAGGGATGGGTTGTTCAAGAATGAAGTTGGTAAGTTTGAAATTAGTTTATCTTGTGAGTTTAGCATTTTTGTGTAGATAATAGAATGATGAAATTATGGCTTATTCTCGAGGATATAGAGTAGACCATCATACTTAGAATACCAGCTTTGACATAAGGGGGAGATGGTTAGTGAAGAACCAAACCAAGTTTTGAGAATTAGATTGTGATACATGTCAATAATGAGTTATGATGAGATAGTGATCCCTTCTTACTTTAGAGTATTCCTTGGATTTCAGTCATTGCAACACCAAATCCATCACTTTGCTTGACAAATCCATGCCACAGGCCTGTGCTTATACCTATCATGTATGCTCAAGCCCATTCTCAGCTTCTAGCAAGCATGTAACAGCTTCACTCTGTGATTCGAGTTATCTCTTATGAATCTATGAACTCCAGTCTTATGTTGAATAACTTATGATAAATATAAACTCATGTTTCAGAGTATGAACTATTTTTAAACTCATGATACTAGTGAAGTTCGCATTATATCATGCATGTCCTCAGTTTAGATTTCTTTAATGAATCCATGCCTTTGATATTTTATTCCTCAGGACAAAGATAAGTGTTAATGTTATGTATTATAGTTTTCGTGCTTCTGGTTCATATGTGTTATCCCTTTGGTGACCTTTTCCTATGTTAAGATAGTGGTGATGATAGTGGATAAGCAATGGTTTATATGTGAGAGAGTTGATGACCCTCATTAAGAAAGATTATTTATGCTTTTCTATCTAAGGGTAAAGTGTGAAGTAAGATTGAGGCCAAGTCTGTGATATATGTCATGGTTAGTTAGAAATTGTGTGTATGTTTTTAAGAATAGTGCAAGAAAATTATTGTTGATAAAGGTTTAGCGAATATGCGAAGTATGCCTTTAGGGGTATTTGCCTTAAAGTTATATGTGATTTTTAATGATAAGATTGAATGTCATGTTGGGTGTAAGAATGAATGCAATATGCACTAGTGAATCCATATCAAGAGTTTTAAATTAGTCATTGAAGTGGTAAGGCATGTTATGCTTAGGGTGTGAGCTCTAAGAAGATATAGAATATTGAACTTTGTGGTTTAGACTAGTATTGCGGTTTGGCATGTTGTATCTTGTGATTTAGTGCTAGGCTTGATTATGGTGAGAGAACTTAGTTTAGTTTAGACCTTAGTAGAAAGATTTCGCAGTGCCAATATGATAATTATAAGTTGAATCGAATGAGTATGGTATTTAAGGGGAATAGTATAGTTGAGAGAGCATTTGAGAAGTGATGCTAAGCTTGAAAGTAAGAAGTTGTGTTGCATACGGCCTAGCAATCCTATCCTAGTTTATGAGTTATATATTTATATTCCATGCTATAGAGTTATATCAATGTTGTGATTCCTTAGTCGGATGTCTTGTTCAGAGCATGTCCAAAATTCTTTGCTCCCTAATGTCAATAGAATTTCCTAGAAAAGTGCTAAAGAAATACTTCATTTGAGTATGGGTAGTCAGTATGATCCAGTCCATATAGCTTGTAATCTAATTTAGCAAGCAAGGAGATAAGCTCCTAGAGATTCTTAATTTTCTAGCTAGTCTTACTATCCGCAGTCTTATACGTATGTACATTCCAAGAGGCAATGTGTTTGTGTCCAATTAAATTATGAATTCATATCAGTTCATGCATCAGTTTCAGTTTCAGATATTAAGTCATGATTCAGTTCGTAAGTATCCGGTGTAGTATCACAGTCTCTTCCTAGTAATTTCATCAAATTATTATCATTCGGGGATGAACGATCCCAAGAAGGGGATGTTGTAATACCCCGAGTTTTCATGTCATAAACCTCTCATCCTTTCTCATGAGATCATATCCAGTGCAAAGTAATGGTTACTCATAAATTGACACTCTCATTTCTATCTTAGCCATATAGTTATTTTTCTTGAGGATTCATGCACTTGAAGACCAGTTCAGTAGCTCATTATTCTTAAGATCCAGTGATTCAGTTCTATCAGTTACACATGATGGCTTGAAGACTAAGATTCCTCTATGTTTCAGGTTAATTATCCACATTCGAGGACGAATGTTTCCAAGGGGGAGATAATGTAATACCCCATATTTTTGTGCTGGAATTCTAACTGTCATTCCTATGCGTCTAAGCTCTAATCCAAGTGATTCTCACATGAATACAAGTTGCATGATCATTATCCTAGTCTATGGAGTAGTTTAGAGGTGAAAAATGTTCATAGCAATGACCTAGAACAAAGTTGAGCTAAGACCAATTGATTCATAAAAAGTTTGACATTCGATTCTACAAGGGTCAACTTCAAACGTGTATATCTCTTAAAATACATGGAATTTTTCACACCAAGACCTATCAAATTGTAGATAGTTAAATTATCTTTCCAACGATACCAATTTCATCAAAATCCGGCACCCGAGCAAGGAGTTATGGCTTTGCGAAGTAGAGTGCATCGCCTAACCAATCGCACATGGCTACTGGAATAGGTGTGTGATAAGCAATGCAGCGCATACTTAAATGTGTGCGATAAGCAATGCGGTGCATACTTAAATGTGTGCGATAAGCAATGCGGCGCATACTTAAATGTGTGCGATAAGCAACGCCGCATACCTCACTTCCAAGTGCCAAAAACACCCCTATATATGTCTATAACACGGGATTAAACTCCCATAACACCAAAATAAGTTTACTTTCTCTCAAAATCACCAAGAACATTCATTAGGGTTTCAACCTAAAAATTCAAATATCTCAAGATTCAACCATGAGTTTTCAATGATTCTTCGAGATTCGGAATCCCCATTCCGAGGGATACAAGAAACACTCATTATTTTCATGAATAGAGTCCCGAGGTCAAGAGTTCATTCAAAGCTTCAAGTTTAAGGTATGTGGGGGTTTTCAACAAGAACATCCTTTCGTTCTTGTGCCCAAAATTTGTATTATTTTACAAAGATATATGATTTTACATGCTTTGATATGAATTTGAGATAGAAATTATTATCCTACGTTCTTGATCAAAAAACTACTATATTTTTATGATGTCTTGAAGATAAATTCCTTGAGTTTTGATGTTAATATCATGTTTGAAGTTGAATCTCTAGATTTTCATATGAATTATACATGTTTGCTACATAAAGTGTGAATCTTGAAATATTTTGCTCAAGTATTGATATATAGGTTTTGAACCCTATTTGAGAATTATGATTTTTGTGAAAATAATGTGTTATGCACACCTTGAGATTTGAATGATTTGACCTTTTGGTATTGAAAGAGTTATTTTTGAACTCGAATGAGAAAAGAAATCCACATTTTGATTTCTTATGAAAAGGGATAGCATGATGGCTCCCGTTGTGAATTGTTGAATTATTTTATGATGGATTTTCTTTGAAAAGATCTGAGCTAAGTCCGGGAGTAGTGTTTAGCACCGAGTGAGAGGTATAGCTGTGTTGATACTTTCCTAGAACTACGTGCCCCCGTAGGAGCCGGAATTGAGGCTGATTATATATAGTGATCACTAGTTTTTGGATTTGATACTTATAGTCCTACTCCGATGGCAAGGATAGGACGACTCTCCCCAACGTGGGTTGTACGTTGGACTCCATGTGGCTCACATGGTTTATGTCGGTTATGAGATCTCCCAATGTGTGAGTGTGTATTCTCCTATCTAATATGAAAAGTCTTATTCTTTTATCTGCGATGAAAACATATTTATTTGAAAGACTGAGTTTGAGAAAGTCATTATTTTCGAAAGATTTAAAGAACATATATTCCAAAGAGAATTGTTATGAGATTTGATTGCTTTGATGATTTGGAATCGAGATGGAAGTGAATTGAAATTTATTATGATGACTCGCATGTTTCACCCGATATATTTTTAATCTCTTATGATTATGATGATTTTAATTCGAGCTAAGTGAGTCATTTATATCAGCATGCATAATTTTATAAACTGTGATGATATTAAGACATTATTTTATATATGTATTGCACCCCCATATGCTCGGTACGTTTTCATAGTACTGACCCACATATTCGTATGTGGGCTATATTTTCTCGGAATGTAGGTACAAAGTATAGTGTACATCTTCAGATCCAGTCAGTTCGCAGCATCCAGTCAGCAGGTAATGAGTCCTTTTGATTCAAGGGCTTGAGTTAGTTATATAGTTCGAGAAGTGTTGTATTTTCTTTATTCAGTCGTATTGAGTTGGGTTAGTCGGGAGTCATGACCCGGCTACCTACAGTCAGTACTGGTAGAGGCTTCATAGATTGTCAGTAGAAGTTGATGTATTCCATTTTAGTTTTGGTTGTAAAAGCAAAGTTGTAATCTTGTAAATTTAGTTTTGTATCTATCATATTTAGAAAAGGGTTATTTTCCGCAGACTTGTATAGATTTATACTTTTTGTTTAGTTGCTTATGAGTTATGACAGTAGAAGGGTTACCTTGGGGTCACTTGTGATCCTAAGCACCATGTGACATCTCGGGACCCGATTTCGGGGCGTTACAAAGATGTACATAAACAAACACCATAATAATTTTTTATTTCAAGTCACTTCACATTACATTGTAGTGACAATTTTTTATGTTTGAAAAAAGTTAAATTTTTTAAAATGCAACAAATTGTCTATCTGTTGTAATATATTGTCTATCTGTTGTGACATATTGATTATCTGTTGCAATAGGTTGGTCATCTGTTGTATTATACAGATGATTCTGTCTATCTGTTGTAATAGATATGCAATCTGTTGCGACATAGAGTATATCTATTACAACTGATAGGTAATTTATTAGAACAAATCACAATAGTAGGAAGGCCTGTTTAATAATTTCCAATAGATGACCTACATACTGCAACATATGTCTAAATCTGTTTGATAATTTTCAACAGATATGTCGTCTGTTGCAACAGATGATACATCTGTTGTAATATTTGAATCTAGTATTTCATTTCATTTAATAAGTTCAAAACTAAGGATTAAATTAAATTCATAGACAACACAAAATAAATCGAAGCCTTAAGAAATTACAAGAAATAACTCAACTAATAAATGAAATGTAAAAAAATTATTATGGGTATAAATGATCTACTCTACAAATAAATCAACAATTTAACCTTTGATGCCTAGAATTCCTAAGAAGAGGTCATTACTTTGACAAACTAAAACTATAAAGATCTACTCAATATGGATAAGTTGTTCTTCTCCGGTGCTATGAAATTCAGCTTTGGTCGTCGTGGATCTTTAATGTCTCTTGTGTATGGTTTCTGCGCTTTCGCTTCTCCGTATTTCTATAAAAGAGCAGCATAGCTTTTGCGGAGTAATCTAGCATCAGTCCATCATTTGGTAATTGTAATCCATCGCTCAAATACTCGGTGTAAGCATCAATAAAAATACCGCAATCCCTGCATTTTAAAAAATAGATTATCCATATCTTGCAATTCATGTAAGCGTTGTGAAATATATGAAATGAAAATAAATCATGATACTTACAGGCTACCAATGGATTGTTGAGTAATTCCTTCAACATATTCTACATCGAATGAATTACTTATTTTATCCCCATATGCTTCAATCATCGACCAATTAGTATGAACCTTTTAGTCCAAAAAGCTACTCATATCAAGGTAAGTAGATAATATTTTGGTCAGCTTTTGTATCTCAGACGACGACCCAAAACGTCTCTTTCATGAAATCGAGTCATAAATTCGGATGCGCCTCTTTTTTAGAATGATGACAACCAACACCCAATGGAATTCATCACCATAATTGATTGAGATGTACACTTCGTCGACCAAATGCCAATGTAAGCCAGCTAGAATGCTAAAATCTTTGATGATGTTGATTAAGTATTCCTCATTTCAGAAAACTTTCGGCTGTTGTTTACAATACCTATTGTAGGCATTATTGATATAAACTTTTTACAAATAATTTCCTATCGTATATTTGTATTGTTCTTGTGTTTGCAACTTTGCCTTCTTTCGGAGGTAGTAAAAAATAAAATCGATGTGCTGCACATATTATCAAATATTTCAGATGTCGTGACAATAAAATTAATACACAGATATAATTAAATAAAGTATTAATTAATAGTAATATGTATGAAATTTAGACCTCATCATTCCAGCAAGTTTGGGGCTGTGACATCAAATAGAATCAATCTTTCATTTCGGAATGTGCATCAACAAAGTCGAACAGATCAAAATCAAGACTCGATTTGTTCACTTTGTAGTGTTCGTCATTTTGTTTTCTACATTATTTATATGTGCTAATGTCATATTTTTACAATAATAATTGTATAAATCAATATCTTTAAAAATGATTTATGTACCTGCCGACATGATGCTTTAACAACCCATCGACAATCCATTCTGAATAGTTGTTGATCAACTTTGTTAGTTTTTTGGAGCCTCGTCCGAGATGTTGAACCCTTCAAACAAGTAAGTCTTCCATTCTCCCAAACTACAGGCTTTACTTTTTCTTCCTCCTTGGAAGCAGTTGATGGATTATCAACTGTAATATTATGTTGTTCAGCAGTAGCTTCTACTGTGACATCCACCTAAAAAGTAAGAATTTTCAATGCCAATCACATATATATATAATAGATTATCTATTTGTTGCAATAGATGGATCATCTGTTGGGACAAATTTAAACAGGTAAAATAGAGTTATACGATAATTTTGAACAGATGCCCCATTTGTTACAACATATGACTCATCTGTTGGTATAAATTAAAATAGTACCAAGACCTATTTGATTCACTGAAACAGAAGGACATATGTTGCAACAGATAATACATTTGATGTAATAGGTAAGACAACAATTGCAACAGATAACAGATCTGATGCAACAGGTTAGACAAAAGTTACAACATATGTATATATGTGTTTAATAATTTTTAGCAGATGTATCATCTGTTGAAACAGATATATGTCTGTTAGTTTATTGGAACAGATGATATACATTCACCTTTTTCAGCTCATGCTTCTCTCCTGTGACCCTTGTACATTGATCAAAGGTGCAAGATAAAGACAGAGGAGTTGTAATTTTGCTTTTTTCGATGCCTTGGAAAATTTTTCCCTTCTCCTCTTAGCCACATTGATCTCTAGTGGAGTGTATGGATATGAAATCTTCTTTGATGGAATGAAACCCTTCTTAGTTATGATTTCCTTTATAGAAGCAGTTAATGCATTAATAACATTAATCACTACATCATATTTCATCTTGCAGTCTTACCTTTGCATGCAGAATATTCGCTAGAAGTGGCAAAATCTGTATAACTAGTATGATCATAATCATAATAGTTTGTTGTTTCAAAAACTGTAAGAGGAGCATCATTAGCCCCAACAGCTGCACCACTACCACTACCATCATCAACAACAACAAGCCTACCCTCTAAAACTAGTTTTGTTGTTATGGTTGTTGCTCCAAATAATTCTTATTTTATTCTATCAATGACCTTATGGTACTATAAAGTTTGCACAGATCGTAAAGTAAGAAAAAATAGCATCTTCAACTCTCAATTGGTCGGAATAAGCCACGGATGGACAATCTAAAATAAATCAGTACATATATTAGAATGATGATGAAATCATTCAAAAAAATTATTAATTAAAATAAAAAATTTAATTAGAATTAGACTTACTATTTTCTTCAGGGGTTGAAGAGATAATTTTTTTTTGTATTTTTATCAGTTTTGACCGATACCCCATTTCAGGATTCTAGGATAGGAAACTTCTTCCTGGTAGTTCACTTGTTATCTCAAATAAGGAATAACTTCAAACGCCCAAGCCTATAAAATAACACAAATAAATTAAAAGCATTATTGAATATAAAAAAGGAATCATAATAAAAAAATATAGACCATGAAAGCCCATGGAAAGTCATATAAGTTAACTGTGTTTGGCGTTAATGGAGTCAACAAATATTTGACAGTCATTTTGAAGCTTTCATAATCCCAAGGATAGTTGTTAAATGCCTCAAGATCTTCGGAGAGCTTTATTAAACCAAGTGGTATGTTGTTGCTAACATCTCTCGCCCAAAGAATATTATGTACAACCAAACCAAACACAATGATTGCTTGTGCATCTTTAAAAGTCTTTTACCTTTCAACGCTTCTATCAAATTTATGTTTTGAAGCTTGGACCAACAAGGGACACCAGGTCATCATGATTACTCGACTTGCCTTTGCCTTTTTTGGGCGTGCTGGTTTTTGGGTTAGAATAGGTATAACTTGAGAAGAAGAAGGAGGATAATATTTTAATCTAGTAACTATGAAAAACTGCCTCCAACCAAAACAAAAAGGTTTGCCACAGTAATTTATTCACACCTCATCCATCTTACCTTTATTTTCATACATAAACCTATGCTTGAGAAAATCATATAAGATTTTTATTTGGAAATGAGCATTGTTGTTCTCCGACAAATCAAGATATTCCCAAAGCAGTAGTCCCTGAAATAAGCATCCAATTTTTTTTCTCAAAGTATTTTTTTGAAGGCGTCGAAAGATTTTCTCGTGGATAACTTAACCGCGAAATCACCAGTTAAATTTGTGGCACCATCGTACTGTATTCTCACAGGATAACTACCAATGCTGAAGGTTTTGACCAACTCTTTGGTGGAAGGGATATTAACATTTGGATCATCTCTTTTGAAATATTTCTCCTCCCATGCTCATTATCTTCTACTCCTGATTGAGATAATGCTTGTTAAGAAAGCTCATAGAGTGGTAGATGTAGCCTAGCTGCTTCACTTGTTCCTTTACTTGGACTTGATTCGGTTTCTTTTCTTTCGGAAGCTCGGTTTTTTTTCTTTCGGAAGCCATATTATCTAAAATTAATAGGAACATAAAATAGATTATAAATTATTAATGCATCATTATAAAAGGATAACAATAAATCTAACATGCATAATAGTAAAATAATAGTTCCAACAGACCATACATCTGTTGCACCAGGTAGGTTATCTGTTGCAACATATAACCAACCTGTTGTAATGGATGAATAATCTGTTGGAAATAATAAAAATAGATGACTCATCTGTTGAAACAGATCAATCAATTGTTGCACCAAATATGTTATCTGTTGCAATATATAACCAAACTGTTACAACGAATGAGTAATCCGTTGGAAATAATAAAAAAAGATCACTCATCTGTTGCACCAGGTAAGTTATCTGTTGTAATATATAACCAACCTGTTGCAACAGAAGAGTAATTCATTGGAAACAATAAAAACAAATCACTTATCTGTTGAAACAAATCACTCATTTATTGCCAAATGTGTTATCTGTTGAAATTGTTATCAACTGTCAATATTGTTTAGATTTCTTTCAAACATAAAAGTCATCTGTTGTAAAACATGAATGAACTGATAGATTGTTCATCTGTTGCATCATATTTTTATTGTTGCATCATATTTTCATCTGTTGCATCAGATTATCATCCATTACATCAGATGGTTCATCTGTTGCATCAGATAATTCATCTATTACAAAAAAAAATAGTACCAGAATTTTGTTCGATAGAATAACAGCACTATCACCATTTAATATCAAATACATTATTTTTACCAAGAAAAACAATAAATTAACTCAGCAACACCAACACAACACACACACTAAGAACATCAACTGTGATAAAAAATTACCAATATTGTTGTTTTGCATTTGTATAAACATAAACAACAAAAATTAAACATCAAATAACTCAACAGACACTAACAAATCAAATCAACAGTTCGACAACAAGAACTACAATAACTATAAAAACTTATATTTCACATTGGAAGAGTAGAGAAAAAATATCAGAAATTAGGATTTTCTTCAGTCCACATTTTAAATTTAAGCAAAAAATATTGAAATTATTAACCAATACTAGAAGAGAAGTTGGTTTAATGTCATGACCCAACCCAAGGCCCTGGCCACGACGAAGGCCCGAGATACCCCTGAACTCCTCCACCCACTAGTGATATTATCCACTCTAGGTCCAGGCCCACACAGCTTTAAAA
Organism: Capsicum annuum; assembly: GCF_002878395.1. Taxonomy (NCBI): domain Eukaryota; kingdom Viridiplantae; phylum Streptophyta; class Magnoliopsida; order Solanales; family Solanaceae; genus Capsicum; species Capsicum annuum. Next base: position 6,957,823 of record NC_061117.1, read on the forward strand.
CATGTCACTAGGGAGTAAGACTTGCTTACTTATATACCCAGCATCCCTCCTGTGTTTTACCGATGTGGGACTCCTTCCTAAGTTGGGGTGTTACACTCAAGTTTCTCTTTTTCTTCATAACTAAAAAGACATAATTTTTTCCTGTGAAATAAGAAATGAGACGACAAAGAACTCGAAGTAGTTATCGCCGAAGAACACTGTTGTCACGTCGATTGACGGTTGAAAGTCGAAAAGGAACTCGCCCAATTATTTATCGCCGAAGGTTGAAGTTGTCGGGGATTGAAAGGAGAAATTTTGCAGAACTACTGGTTGAAAGAAAGTTGAAAGAAATTATCGAGAGAGAGGAGAGAGACGGTTGATTTAGAGAGGAGAGATAGATTGATTTGTATTTTTGAAAAGATTAGAAAGTTTTAAAAATATTAATCAAGTCCACAATTAACTTAATCAAGTTTTCTAATTATGTTTGACCCTTTAAGTTGGTCAATGTCACTAATCCTTCATTCAAGACTTGAGAAAATGGTCAAAAGACCATCCAAGCTTTACCTCAAATCCCAACTACACACTTAATCTTCACGGGAGTCCTATCACCCCCCCGATCTATTTTTTCATGTATTTATTACCCCCCTAAAGGCTGAGCTGGAAACATAAACTAATTCATAATCCCTTCGTATTTACACACGCGGGTTCCACGTCTTTCAGGTCATTTCCCTCCTAAAACCTAAATGGACCCCTTATCACCCTTTCAACTTCCTCTCTCTTCTCTCCTCTCTCTTTCTTTCTTCCCTTGATGAATTTTCTCCCACCTTGACATATGAATTTAGACTTTTTAGTTTGTGAATATTATGTTAGTGATAATGTTTTGTGGATTTTCGAAGATCAAGTCATCGATTACAACATTAACTTAGTAGAGGTAGTCGTTTTTCCCCTAAACTATTGTTATTGTTAATTATGGTTTGCCCTAAGCATATGGTGACTGCTTAGGATGTGCAAAATAAGTTGTGTTTCTTGCTAAAACAATTGTCTAAGTTTTCAATTAACAACATTTTAAGTTCTTAAGGACATCTCTACTTAGGGTTTTTGTTAATGTTTTAGTGAGTTCATTAAAAATTAGGGCTTTTTTAGGATTTACTATTAATCTGAAAAATAAAGCAATAAATTGTGTGTGGTAGTATGTGCATATAACTATTTTGTTGTTTAGGTGTTCAATTTGTACTGAAGTAGAACAACTTTCATGTAATCAATTTTTATCCTTCTCATCTTAGTCGCATAATGTGATAGAGACTAATGTGATATAAATTTGTGTTTTTTCTTCATTGTTTATACATGATGTAGTTATATTAAAGTTTGTTGATGCTTGATTTTTTATAATATATCTGCTATATTTCTTTGTCTTATTTGAGTGTTTATTGTCATCAGGTCAAACATGAGTGATTTTACTTTGATTATCCTAAGATGGTACCATGGTGGAGTGTTAGATTTAAGTAGTGGAGCACCGGTTTACAAAGGTGGAAAACTTACAGAATTCTTAGATGTTGATGTTGACAAGATGTCATATTTTGAATTGAGAGACTATATAAGAAAATTAGGATATAGCAAAACATGCACCTTTAGTATTAAACCACCTAATAGTGGCATTTTGGTAGACGTGGATAATGATATGGATTTTTTTGAAATGATGTGTTCCTTGGAAAATGGAGATGAAGTAGATGTATTTGTCAAGCATTTAGTGGATGAACCAATTGTTGTGGACCCCCCAAAATTCTTAGAAAATGGAAGTCTTGAGAATATGGAGGAATCTGGTGCATCTTTTGATAATAGGCCTAACTTTATGGTAGGTGAGGACCATATAAATGAGGAGAACCTTTTTACTTCTTTTTTAACTTCACCCCCTTGCACTACCATACCTCATTTCACTACTTCAGACAATGCTACTGCATATAGTGCTTTAGTACATACTGCTACACCTAGTGTGCCTACATCTACTGCTGCACCTAGTGTTGCTATATCTACTGCTACTCCACCTAGTGCTGCTGCAGCTAGTGTTGCTTCACCTATTACTTCTGCACCTAGTGTTGCTGTAGGTAATGCTACAGTTGATGATAAAGATGTTGGTCTTGCTGGAAGTGATTTCTCAAAAAAAGAAGTAAAGGGTTCTGATTACTCTACTGAGGATAGTATTGAATCAGAAGGAGAATTAATTGGAGATAATGATGATGAAGAGTATGGTAGTGATGTACATGAGAAGGTTAGGGAATTGAGAGCTGAAAAGAGGAAGTTTCAAAGGAGAAAAAGAAAAGAGAGAGTACCAGCTGACAATACAGAGGTACCAGTAGGTGAAGCAGGACTAGATCTAGGGTTTCATGACACTGAAACAAGTAAAGTAAGTAATGAAGGAAGGTTGGGTGGTGATGAGCCTTACTTTGCAAGTTCTGATGAGGGTAGTTTTGAGTTAGATGAAGATGATTGTTGTGGTGATGAAGAACATGATATCTTTGTATATGGTAGGGCAAGATCTGTTAAGTTGTCAAGAAAAAAAAGGCCAACAGCCCAGAAAATCATTCATGACCTAACTGTAAAGGAAGTTGTTTAGCAATTGGGTATAGTTTTTAAAGATGTGAATAAATTTAGAAGAGTTGTGACTAAATATGCACTAAAAAGAGGGTTGATGTCGAGAAGTGGGTGAATGAACCAAAAAAGGTTAGAGTTAGATGCAAGGATGATTTTCCATGGCTTTTGTATGTAGGTCTTGACAATACCACAAATGACTTCATCATAAAAACTTACATTTCAAAACATACTTGCAACAAGACAACCAGAAATTATTTGTGCAATGTAAAATTTTTAGTTGAAACCTTCATAGAGAGAATAATTGAACAGCCAAATATAAGGGTATTCAATCTGCAAGAGTTGATAAGAAAAAAATTCAAACTGTATGTTGGTAAGACTACTGTGAGAAAAGCAAGAACTAAAGTGTTGAAAGATATCATGGGTGATCGTGATATGGAATTTGGAAGAATTCTTGACTACAAGGATGAGCTGCTGAGGACAAATCCAAGGACAAGTTGTGTTGTTAAACTTGGTGAGGCTAATGAAGAAGGTAAACCAAAATTTCTGAGTTTCTACATCTATTTTGATGCTTTGAAGAAGGCATGGGTACATTGTAGAAAGTTTATAAGTTTAGATAGTTGTTTTCTTAAAGGAGTTTGTAAAGGGCAATTGTTAGTTGCTGTTGGAAAAGATGGTAATAACCAGATGCTGCACTTGCTTGGGCAGTAGTTGAAAAGGAAAACACAAATACATGGAGTTGGTTTGTTAGGTGCATAAAGGATGACCTAGGACTTCGAGAAGGAGAAGGTCTCACATTGATTACAGATATGCAGAAGGTATGTATTCTGTATTATGTGTACTTATTTTTCTAGTTTAGCCAAGTAAATGTAATTATGTAGTAATTTTACCTTGTTTTATTGCATGTTTTGTATTGTAGGGACTGTTTACTGCAATTGAACAGGTGTTACCTCAATCTGAGCATAGAAGATGTGCAAGGCACATCTTAGCTAATTGGGCTAAGAAATGGAGAGGTCTTCAAAGAAGACAACAATTTTGGAGGATAGCCAAAAGTACATTTGAGTTTCACTTGAGGAAAAACATACAAAGATGAAGTTTCTTGGTCCTGCAAAAATGATTGATGACTTAATGTACTTCAACATTAATTACTGGTGCAAGCTTTACTTCAACACTGAAGTGAAATATGATTCTGTGGATAATAACATATCAGAGTGTTTTAATGCATGGATCTTACTAGCTAGGTACAAGACCATCATTACCATGCTTGAAGAAATCAGAGTAAAGCTGATGACAAGAATAGGCACTTTAAGGGAGTTTCCAAATACTTGGAAGTCCAATTACTCTCCAATATGTTTAAAGGTTTTAGAGAAAAACATCAACAGGTCTATGGATTGTACTATTCAGTTTAATGGAGTTTCTGGTTTTGAAGTGAAAGAAGGACTTTGTCAACACAAAGTTGATATTGTCAAGAGGACTTGTAGTTGTAGGGTGTGGCGATTAAAGGGCATACCATGTGCACATGGTGTGGCTGCAATATTGTTCAAAAAGTATCCTCTGCATGAATATATTGACAGGTGCTACAGTAAGGAAACATATTTGCAGACTTATGCCAATGTTCTTCAACCACTTACAAACATGGAAATGTGGCCAGTTTCTTCAAATATTGTTGCTGCACCACCTGAAATCACAACCCTACCTGGCAGACCAGCTAAGAATAGGAAGCAGGAAGTTAGGGAAACAAAGAAGTCAGGAAAATTGCCTAGAACTGGACTAGCAATGACATGTAGTGTGTGTTATGTTAGAGGCCACAACAAAAGGGGTTGTCCTCACAGAGCACCATCAGCAGAACCAACTGCACCAGCAGTAGCAACAGCTACTGGTTCAGGCAGGGGAAGAGTCAGACCAAAGGTAATTTTTTCACTTGAATTCATTATGTTATACCAGTATTCTAATTGTTAACATTCTTTTTTAATATGTAGAAAACTCCAACAGAAGCAACTAATACTGCTCCTCAAGGAAAAAAGAATGGTTCAGGCAGGGGAAGAGGAAGACCAAAGGTAATTTTTTCACATGAATTCATTATGTTATAACACCACTCTAATTGTTAACATTTTTTTATATGTAGAAAGCTCCACCAGAAGCACCTAATGTTGCTCCTCAAGGAAAAAGTAATGGTTCAGGCAGGGGAAGAGGCAGACCAAAGGTACATGATGCTTGAATTTAGTTCTAATTTTCTCAATTCATAACATTCCTTTTATATTTATAGAAAACTTCATCAGAAGCCATTACTGAACCTCCCCAAGAAAAAAAAAAGAGGGAGACCCAAAAGAACAATTTCAGTAGGTGCTACTGCAACTCCTCTACCTACAACACCTTCAGTACCTATTATTTTTTCAGAATCCTCTTCTGCACCTTTTGATTTTTGTACATCATCTTCAATATCTGGAACTACAAAAAGAGGAATGAGTATTGGTAGGGGAAACAATGCTCTATTCAAAAGGCAAAGAGTAGTAGGAATGGGTGTGTTTCAAGCTGAAAATGGCTTTAAAGTCCTAAATGTAAGTCTCTTACTTTGTTATATCATTTATAAATTATAAGTCATTGGTATATGTTGATTCTTAAACTTTTTTATCCGTTCCTGTAGCCTGGCATACCTAGCAGTAAGATATACTCTACTGGTCAAGCAAAGCTGGCAAGATCAGCTGATGTAACTGGTAACATTGGTTATACACCAAGTAGTACCAGTAAATTAAAATGGAATGGTAAATCAGCAATCTCAACAAGAAAACTACAAGAAATTAAAGAGAATAGAAGAAAGAAGAAAGAAGAAAGTGGGAAGTAGTTCAAACCATCCAAGTCAAAATACTGTTTCTTCACAGTCCAACATGCCATGGAAATTGTAGTGCTGTTGATGTATTTTAATCACTGTTTTAAGTTAGTTCAGCTGACATGAAAATAATTTTATTTTAGTGTTGAAAAATAATTTAAGCACTATATCTTGTTGACTAATGTTGCCTAATGGTTAGGCATTATGAATGTGAATATATTTTGGTATGAATGATGATGTGTGAAGTTGGAATATTTTGTTGATGAATGTTGTCATTGGGCATTATTGTTGTGTTGTTTAAATGGTGGTGATGTTGCTATAATGTTAACACAACATTACCATTGCACTATCTAAGCGTAAGGAAAAATATAGCATTAGAACAGTGCTTTGCCTAAACAACATTATCATTACACCAGTTTGTATGTTTAAATGACAGCAACACAATACACAACTCTGCAAGTGTAAACAATAATATTGCAATAACACAAGACACAACAAGTGTAAACAATAACATAGCAGTAATACAGGACACAATTTTGTAATTGTAAACCGCAACATAGCAGCGACACAAGACACAATTTTGTAAGTGCAAACAATAACATAGCAGCAGCACAACAAACATCAGAAGTACAACTACGCAAAAACAAACATATGGAGTACGACTAGGCAAAAAAAAACATAACATAACATAATCTGATATATTTAGAGAGAGGTATACAAAATGTACACCATTTTAGACCAGATCTAGCAACTACTTTCAGTTCATTTGCTGCTGATGAACATAACAACAACAAAAATCAAAATACATAAAACAATCTTCCTATTGAACCTACACCATCTCCATCTTTCATTGTGTCTCTTCTCCCACGCCAAGTTATCAATTTGGACCTGTTTAAGCTATAAGTCTTCTTCCAACTCATTGTTTTTATTCACCAATCTTGGAATGATAAAATTTGATCTTGGATCCACTTTTTCTTTGTTCCTCCATAGAAAAAAATTATATTTTTGAGACTAAAAATTTTTGTAGAAATCAGTACATTAACATAATTTGAATATAAAGTAACAACAAAATACAATGCAAAATACACACACCATAGTAGGGGCAAGACCAAAATCTTCTTCCCGGATTCGACTTCGACCATGAAGTTTGCAAGTCAAGCAAAATACCATGTTTGCATCTCACAACAGCATTGAGCATTGGGTTTGATTCGTCCATACAAAGATTATTCAATTTCGAATTTATCATTTCATGAATTTCGATAAAATCTATCATCAAATTACAAACCCTAAACTAAGAGTTGAACAAAATTACAAAACAAAACTCCAAGAATTTAAGTAGAAAATAGGATTAAAATCTAAAACGTAAGTTAAAGAAATAAAATCAAAAAAAAAAATGGAGCAAGATGAAGGCAGATGGTGAACAAGGAGAAGAGTGTTATAAAGAAGAGGAAGAAGAGTCATTTTTCATGATTTATTTCATCAAAAAATTAATTAATGATGTGTATTATACATGTGGAAGAGTAAACTTTTACTTTTGGAGTTGTTGGGACTGAACCAACGCGTTTAGAGGGGGTGTTCTCACCTTCTGTGCCAGCTCAGCATTTGGGGGTAATAAATACATGAAAAAATAGATCAGGGGGGTGATAGGACTCCCATGAAGATTAAGTGTGTAGTTGGGAATTGAGGTAAAGCTTAGACGGTTTTTTGACCATTATCTCTTCAAGACTTAAATGACACATTTCCTTCAATTTTCTCAAGAGACCAAGGCTATGAGAGTTACAAGAAACTAATAATGGTCGTTACAAGACATAACATGGTAAATAATGGACAAATAAAGTGTTAGAATTTATAAGAGTTATCAAAATATAATGACACTATTTTCTCCAATTTATGTTCATAAATTATCATACCAATTAAGATTTTAATTTTAATATTAAAATGTATAGTAACACCAAAAATGGGAATGAATTGAATCATACATTTACATTACAAAATAAATCATAAGAAAAACTATTCATCTTGACAGATGAAATCAATAAATAGAAAAGCTAAAAGGGCGGCAATAAAATGTGTTAAAAAGAAAATCACTTCGATAACTTCATAAGGTGTAGAGATAAGGTTGCATACACATTATCTTTCCTACTCCTCAAATATCAGATGTGAAACTACACTAAATATGTGATCGCTGTAGTATAAGAAAAAATGAAAATTTTCAGGTGTTATAAAAAAATTATCCAAATAATTTAAATGATAATTTATTTTTTCACTCATATATGATACAAAAAAATGAAACTTTGTGGACTTACTATGCAAAACACTCTCTTGGTCAATAAAAGAAGAAATTTGGACTTACTACCTATATCATACTGTTACCACAATATCATTTTCATATAGTAGTGAAAATGATTTAATGTCACTTCAGAATCAATCCCAAATTAAAGTGTCATAACTAAAGTATATTGGCTTATCTTGAGAAAAAGAATCACAACAATCTCAAAGATAAGCATATTTTGATAATGATATTCACTTGTGAAAAAAAAGGAAAGAATAGAATTTACCATTATTGATCCAAAAAGGTACCTTTATACATAAGTTATACACATATTATATATTCGTCGGCTATTTTTATATTAAGTGGTTAGGTGAGCAACTATTTAAGTTAATTTTTCATTTGAAAAGGGACAAACTCTTCACCATATAGCTGGTGCAAATAGAAGCTACAATGACCCTAACAGGATTCAACAACAACATACCCAGTGTATTCCCACCAAGTGGGGTCTGGGAAGGGAAGGGTAAAGTGTACGCAGTTCATACCACTATCTCATATAAAGAAGGAGAGTTTCAAGTATCTGGGGTCTATGATTCAAGGGAATGAGGAGATTGATGAGGATGTCACACACCGTATTGGTGCAGGGTGGTTGAAATGGAGGCTTGCTTCGGGAATCTTGTGTGATAAGAAGGTGTCTCCTAATCTCAAAGGTAAGTTCTACAGAGTAATAGACCGACCAGCTATATTATATGGAGCAGAGTGTTGGCCAGTTAATAACTCCCACATCCAGAACTTAACATGATTGTTTATGAAAAAGAGCTATCAGTACTATAGGAACATGTCTCATATGGAAAGGAAATATGAAAGGAAGCATCATAATCACACCAAGAGCAATCAATATCAGAATTTGAGAGTCTTGACAGAACAAATTCGAACTTCTCCTAAAATAGATTCCGCTGTGAAATGAACGCTTTAAAATATAAAGTTTTACTCTTTACCAAATACCAACCTTGTGTTTCATGACCCATTAGGTCACAATAGATTTCTCAAGTCTATCGAAGCCTCAGGTACCCATCGATTGTCAAAAAAGCGAAATCCAGTCAATGGACCTTCCCAGATTTCATGTTGGAATTGAACAGATCTCCTGTAGAGAAACATTGCTAGAAACGACTAGTTGCTTCCATCAAGGATTTTAAGTCGCTGACACTATATATTGTTGCGCCCACTATGTGGCGATCAAACCACTTGATTGCCACATAGTATATCGACTCAATACTAGTTGCTACACTTGTTATTGCCACGTAGTAGCTTCCCATCGAGGCCTTTAAGCCAGGGACACTATATACTGGTGCGCCCACTATGTGGCAATCAAAGCACCTGTTGCAACATAGTGTAGCGAGTAAATACTAGTCGCTACACTTGTTAATGCCACGTAGTAGCTACCCAGCACGGACTTTAAGCCAGTGACACTAGCTTCCCATCAAGGACTTTGAGCCAGTGACACTATATACTGGTACGCCCACTATGTGGCAATCAACTCACCTGTTGCCACATAGTGTAGCGAGTAAATACTAGCAGCTGCACTTGTTATTGCCATGCCGTAGTAGCTTCCTCCCAAGGATTTTTTGTCAATGACACTATATACTATTGCACCCATTATATGGCAATCAGAATAACTACCTGATGGCCACATAGTGTAGCGACTAAAAACTAGTCGCTACACTTATTATTGCCACATAGTAGCTTCCCATCAAGGATATATTTTAAGACAAGACATGATAAGACCTTAAGTTAAAGAGCAATTTGTAACTGCAGAGACTCAGTAGCATAAACTATGACATGAATATGGGAATAATTACTTTATAATAGCATTACATTCTCGAGAATAAAGTTGAACAATGATTTGAAAGCATATTAAAAAAAGATAGAATACCAGACCTTATATTGCTGAGGATAGAACATACTTACATTCCTCTACTTTACATCACAAAACATTCTCTTCCTGACCCAAAAAAAAAAAAGCATCAACTTCTCGACATAAACTGAAATAAAAGAACGATACTATACAATATATTTTATGCTTCAGAATTATCTAATCATGTCTAAATATTGGCACTCTAGTTCAAGAACATTATTAATTAGCCTTGTTTCTTCAATCCGGACACCAATTTTAATGCTTCTTCCATTGATGGCCTATCCGAGGGTCTAACTCTGGTGCAAAGTGAAGCAACTTCAAGAACCAGTTTTGTTTCCTCCTGGACCGAGCTCAATGGAGCAACATCATTCTCATCCAAAACCTCTCTCAAAAGAACCTCTTTGGAGGTGTTCTGTAAGCTCGTCGCTGCATTTGACAGCCTCCCGTTCGTTATGATTTCCAGAATGATCTCACCAAAGTAGTATATGTCCCTGTAAAGTTCTTCCTTTATAGCTCGTTCGATTTCACCTGTTTGACACAATTACGCAAGATTTTTAACCAGTGATCAGAAAATCTGGCTAATAACTTATGTAATTCAAATTAAGATCATCACTGATCACACTTCAATTAGAATTGAAAACGAGTCTTTGAGCAACAGTAAAGTTGTCCCTTTGAGACCTATAGGTCACATGTTTGAGCCGTGGAATCAGTCAATTATGCTTGTGTCATGTTAGGCTGCTTACATTAAACCCCTTTGGAGTACAGCCACTTCTATTAGGATGGCTAACAATTTAACAAATATTAACGCAGATTACATTTTCTACTAGAAAGTATAAGTGCATACCTGCTTCATATCCAACTCTTGCTACCGACGGACCATTATTTAATCGAATCAAGAATTTAACACCGAACTCAGTCAAATGAGTTTCCATGTTTTCATCGAACACAATGTTATTTGCCTTCAAATCCCCATGAGGAATCGCGGGGTAGCAATCATGATGCAGAAAACACAGTCCCCTAGCTATTGCGATGATGATTTTGTACTTGGTCGCCCAATCTCTCTTCGTCCTGATCCTTTCTGCCAGATTTCCATTAGGCAAGTAATCACACAACAGGTAAGCCATATGGTTATTGTAGCAAAATCCCAACAATCTGGTCAAATTCTTGTGCCTTGCATTTCCCATCCTCGTTATCAAGTCCAACATAGCATTCATTCTCTCTGGTCTCCATTCGATCTTCTTCACCAAGACGGTAATTCCTGTTGGCAGAACAGCTTTGCAATCAGAACCCGCCAAAGGAGGCACCATATCCGTGGCTTCTTCGATAGAACTGAAGCTTCTCAAAACATCATTCGCTGTAAACCGAGGAAATCCACTAAAAGAAACCATTTTCCATTGCCCTTGACCTCTTCTTCTGAAGTAAAATACTCCGAAAACTGCAGCTGTAATAGTCAACACAACGATTCCACAGGTTATGAGAACCCAAGCCAGCTTCTGCGTCTTTCTGCTCCCTAACTCCAGTCCATTGGGTCCACGACAAGGCCTCAATGGTGTCCCACAAAGCTTAGGATTACCCCAGAAGGCGCTACTATCCATCGACTTAAAACTCTTCTCAAAAGGAATCAAACCCGAGAGATCATTGAATGACACATTAAGAAGTCGTAAGCTGGAAGAACTTCCGAACTTGGCCGGAATTGAACCGCTAAAGCTATTGTGTGACAGGTCTACAACACTAATACCAGGAAGGCTAGCAAGTTCTACAGGTATCTGACCACTTAAATTGTTGTCGGCCAAGTCTAAGCTCACAAGCTTTTGACAGTTGCTAATGCTTTGAGGGATAATCCCGGAAACATTATTCATACTCAATTCAAGAACCCGTAAGGATTTGCAAGGTCCAAAAGGAGGAAAATCTCCTGAAATGCTACAATTACTAGCTGAGAAATTCTGTAGTAAGTGCAAAGACAATGTCTTTTCCGAGATTACGCCCCCAAGATTCGGATTATTCGACACGTTGAAGTATTCAAGATTGGAAGCTAAGGCAATATCAGTAGGAACCCCTCCACTGAACCTATTTCTAGACATATCAACATATGACAAATCAGGAGACTTGCCAAAGTTCAAAGAGATATCACCTGAGAACAAATTGTCTTCGATACGGATTCGAACAAGAGACGAACAATTGGAAAGTGATGGAGAGAGTTCACCAGTGAACTTATTAGAAAAAAGAATCAACCTTTCTAACACCCCGCCTGAACATATACTTGGTGGAATGCTACCGACGAGATAGTTTGTTGAAACATCTAAATATTTCAGCTTCGAGTGTTTACCTAAGTCTTTTGGGAGTGAACCAGAAAAAAAATTGTCCCATATAAGAAGTGTATCAAGCTGTGGAAGCTTAGCAATTCCTTCAGGAACCGTTCCGGTCAAGTCATTGTACATAACACTAAGCAACTTAAGATTTTTCAACTCCGATAAACTCTCCGGGATCGGACCTGAAAGCAAATTATCAGAAAGATCCAAACTTGATAAAGCTATGATTTTTCCCAACTCCCATGGAATTTTGCCGCTAAGCTGATTTCGGAACAAGAAAAGTGACTCAAGATTGGTCAAACTACTCAGCTCTTTTGGTATCGAACCGGATAAGTTTGCCCCAGCAATATCAAGATACTGAAGCTTACTCAAATTCCCAAATTCCCAAGGAATGTTCCCTTCATATGAGTTATAACCGATCTCCATATGAGTAACCGTTTTGAGCATCCCTAATTCTGGCGGTATTTTACCACTTAGCGAATTTCCAGCTAAGTGAATGTAATCAAGATTCTTGAATGAGCCATACTCAGAAGGGATTGGTCCACTGAAATAACTCCCTGCAAAATTCAGTACCTGTTCGGATCGAAATAACAAAGCGTCATGTGCAAACCAACAAAATAAACCTTGAACGATGACAAATCTAAGTTGCGCGGACTCTTCACTTTTGATGCCGCAGCTGTGTCGGATTCTCCAAAATCACACTAGTTAGGCGAATCCGACACGCACCCATTGACATTTTTGAAGAGTCCGAGCAACATAGCGACAAATAGAATTATACTAAAAGAGGCATAATACATTAATATGATTTAGTCAATTGACCTGCATAAGAGAGAATAATCTCCTCCTCTTTAATTTACATTTTTTGGAAAAAGAATACAACTCTTCTAACAAGGTTTTACATTATTGATGCTATTGTGTGATCAAATGTAGAAGATACGAAAACTAGGGGGCGTTTGTCCATGAAATTTTTTCACTTTTACGTTTGGCCATAAAATTTTGGGAATTCAACTTCTGGAATTTTCAAGAATTTGAAAAATAGCAAAAACACTGTTTTTGCGCCAAACTACTTACAAAAATCCAAAAACAACTTGAATTTATACGGCCAAATGCAACTCCAATTTTCAAATGTCATTTTTCACTTTGAAAACAAAAACGAGTACATTTTTTCAAATTTCACAATGAAACATCGCCAAACACCCACTCCCTCCGTTTCAGTTTCTTTATCCTACTTTCCTTATAAATCCGTTTCAAAAAGAATATCTCCATACTTTTCTCACACCTCCTTAATTTCAACTTTCCACGTCACAAGATTAAGGTACATTCTGTATGTATCTCGAATTTCACACTACAAGATTCAAAAGCATTTCTTTATTTTCTTTAACTCTATATCAAGTCAAAATCAGACAAACAACTTGAAACAAAGTGAGTACATTTTGGTACATTCTAGATGTATTTCTAATTTAACGCTACAAGATTCAAAAGTGTTTCTTTATTTTCTTAAACTCCGCGCCAAGTCAAAATCAGACAAACAAATCGAAACAAAGTTAGCAACTAAAGATCATGACAGAAAATCTTGTACATTCTACTTATCTCTAATTTAACATTACAAGATTCAAAAGTCATTCTTTATTTTCTTAAACTCCGTGTCAAGTCAAAATCAGACAAACAAATCGAAACAAAGTGAGTAACTAAACATCATGACAGAAAATCAAAACAAACCCTAAAACAGTAAGTACCTGGAGTGACTCAATTTCTGAAGCATCTTTAGGCAAAGGTCCAATGAAGCTATTGCTAAAAGCATCAAGAATCACAAGTGAATCAAGATTTGACACCCCATTTGGAAAATATCCAGAAAAATTATTCCTACTAATATCCAAACTTCTCAAATTACTCAACTTAAATATCCCAACAGGAAGTTCCCCAGAAAATGAATTATAACTCAAATTTAACTCAACAAGTTCACTAAAAACACTAAACTGATTCTCACTAAAAACCCCACCAAGTTTTTTTACTGAAAGATCCAAACCAATAATCATTGAACCATTTTCATTACACTTTACACCACTCCAAGAACATGCATGAATCTTTTTTGCATCATCAGAAGGCAAAGTCCAATCACTTAGACTACTTGAATTATCAAGAATTTCAGATTTTAAGCTCAAAAGTGCTTGTGTAAAAGGATCATCAATAGCTAAAACTTGAAAAACAAGAATTGAACATAGAAAAATCAAGAAAGTAGTAGTGATATACAAAGGTTGAAAAAGATTTTTCATCATTGGAACTTGTATCAGTAGTAGTAGTAGTGAAGAAGGAGGAAAAAAAAAACTAACACAAGAATATATAGTATTATGTAAATAGAAAAAAAAATTGCCACTCCTCTTATATGTAATAACAATAGTCCACAAGTTATTTTTCTTGCATTGGGACTAGAGAAAGATTATTTTTGATAAAAAGAGTGAAGAACCAAAATAAAAAGAATCTTGATTGGTTGAAATGAGAATACTCCCTCTGGTTTTATTTTTGAAAAAAGAGTCAAAATATATTTAAATTTTGATAAAATTTATTGTGACATACTTTAATTTTGCGAAGGTCCTATAATTTCTTTGATTATTTACTATCGTATGTTTGTAGCATATATTTGTTTAGTAGGATCACTTCATCCGTACACGCTCAGTGTGCGTGTGTTAACGCAGTGGTCTAGCTGAACAAATATATGTCATAAAAATACGATAATAAATAGTCGAGGAGGATCATAGGGTCTCCACAAAATTGAGACGTATCAGCAAATTTTATCAAAGTTTAAGTATATTTCGAACTTTTTTTAATTTATTTTTCTTATAAACAAAAGGACCGGACTATAAAATCTATTATAGAATATTTTTGTTAGAAGTTGTTTCCATGACTTAAACCTGCAACCTCCTCATCGAATAACAATAATTTTATCAGCTACATCAAGGTTCTCTTCTATAAGATTAAAAAATATTTTTGTATATTTTATATTATTTTAATTTAAAAACATAAAATTTAAAAAAAAAATTAATTTTTTAAACTTCGTGTCGAGTCAATAAATAAATGGAATTGAGATTTAAAAAAAAGGTTAAAAGAGTGAGGAATAAAAAGAAAATTCTTGATTAGTTGAAAGGAGAATAGTATAATTTTTGAGTTTGCTTTATGAGGAACAAACATGGGACCATTTAAGGAATTATTTGATTAATTTAGGTTTGTGTTTGCCATTAGAGAATAAATTCAAGATCTTTTTTTTTTCTTTTTTTTTTTTTGGTGAGGTGAGAAAAGAAGGTAAATGGGGACAATGGAGCATCTTTCTTTATTATTATATGCCTTTTTATCAACTCAATTCAATCCAAATCCATGCACAAATGGTTATGTGAAATCCTACCTTTCTTGGAATTTTGCTTAGTGCAATTATTGTGGTCATTAAAATTGGGAGAAATAGTGAAACACTTTATTTGAGCTAATTAGTGATGTGACACTCAAGAAAATACATCAAAATCTTGATACATATAGAAATACATATACTTCTATAGAACCTAATAGTAAAATTCATAAATTATCAAGGCAGTTTCCAAATTAGCCTTCTGCACTGGACTTCAGCAAGTGAATCTTAAACATTTGGAAAATCATAAGTTAGCATAAAAGCAACGATTCACAGGTTAAAACTATATACTGTTTGTGCCTGGAATAGATGCTCATCAAATGCACTAGCTCTTCCAAGAATCAAATCAAATTAACCAAGATTTTTTCTTCTTCCTTTGATTTTGGTACAATCCAGAATCAAATCAAGCTTGCAAAAATGAAACTTTCTTTGTCTGATTCAGTTTTTAGTTCAACCAAAATCAAAATCAAGCTCTTCAGAAACTGGCACTAAAATTCCAATTGAAAAAGCTCAATTTCACCCACTTCCCCTACAATTAAAAAATCCTCCCCAAATTTATCCAAAACCAACTCTTTTTTGCCAAAGAATAAAACAACCAAAGAAATACCACCACTAAAGATCTCAATGAATTCAAATTCAAAAATCAATCTTCCACAAATAAAAATGCTAAGAAAGAAATACATCAATACACAAAGAAATGAAGTGGGGGTTCGATGTAGATGAAGAAACGGGGTGAGGGTTCATAGTAGATGAAGAAATGGGGTGGGGCAAGGGGGGGGGGGTTAGAAAGAAATGGAAGTGGGGTTTCTTTTTTTTTTTTTAAATTTTATATATATATATATATATAATAAAGTGGACCTTTTTAAAAAAAAAAAAAAAAAACTCAAGCGTTTTTCTTTTTGCCATGTCAGCGGTAAAGGTTGAAATTAATTCACTTGAAAGTTGTTAAGGAGAGTAAATAATTGTCCGATTAGTTTAGGGTCGAAAGTAAGTTTTGACGACAAGTTGAGGGATGATTTGATGTATTTTCTCTTTTGTTTAATAAGATTTCATGAGTTATTGTTAATTAAACATCTTATAAAACTTTAAAATGAAAAAAAAATATAAATATGTTTCTTGTGTTATGAAAAAAAAAAAGACAAATTTTCATATATTATTTTTCTTTTTCATTATGTTTATTTATTTTTGAGATCTTAGTAATATCTCAGAATTATCAGTCACTTTTTAATAATACTTATTAAATTTGACACCTTGCATGATAATTTATAGTATATTATTTTTTGAGAAAATGCATTGTTTCCATCTTGAACTATAAACGAAATTACTGAGACACACTCCAACTTAGTGCTTGTTTGGATGGTGGTTTGTCATGATTTCATAATATACGGTACTGTGTCGTATGGTATTGTACTATATAATATAGTATAATACAATGTTTGGATGGACTGTATCGTTCACTATTGTTTCATAATAGTTTTATTATTTGGTTTGATGGTATGGTACTATATCGTAACTGTTAAGCTTACTAAAATGTCCTTAATTATTATAAATGTTAAATTTATCAATAATTATTAATAAAATATTTTTCTTCTTGATAATTTGTCATAAATTATGCCATGTAAATATATAAAGTTGTTAAAATTCATGTAAACTCTAACAAAATCAATAAAAGAGTAGATCAAACTAAATGTAATTGGATTCATTTTTTATAGTAACAAATTTCATTTCCTTTTGGTATTTTGAGATGTGACCATCAACGATAAGTACAAAATTTGAATACATATTTTGTGTATGCTACGGGTGTGTTCGATATGAAGTCCCCAAAAAAAATTAAGAAAATAAATTATTTTGTACTCATTTTCTTGTCTTCTTTACAAAAATAAAAAAATATTTTTAAAAAATATTTACATATATTTAAACCAAAAACAATGAGAATGACTAGAATAGTGGGGCGGGGTAAGAAAAAATTCTGAATTATTTTTTAAAAAATATTTTGAGAGCGGGATAGGAAAAAAAAATTATGAATTATTTTTTAAAAAATATTTTAGAGTGGGGGTAGTGGAGTTGGGGAGGGGGGCGGCGTACTGGGTGGGTAAGAAACAAAGTTTTTTCTTTTTTGAAAAATACATTAAAAAATTATGAGGGGGCACGGGGAAGGGGAGGGGGGCTGATAGGGAATGTGGGTGGAGTAAGAAATTTCTTTTTAAAACTTTTTCAACAAATAAATTTTAAAAATAAAAAAAATAGTGCTTCTAGGTAGTGGGTGAGGTTGGGGTAAGAAAAATTTTTGAAAAATTACAAGAAAAATCACTTTTTTCTCCATTAAAATAAACATGGTTCTCCTATTAACCATACCATACCATGAAAAACCACCATCCAAACAATGTGTTAAAGGGAGTCCTATTACCTACTCTCCTCCCCTGACTAATTTAAATCATATTTTTTGCTACCTTAGTGCCTATATGGCACATACGTGGCACACTGCATGGATCAACACACTGAGGGTCCACGTAGGTACTAAGGTTGTCAAAAATATGATTTTAATTAGTTCAGGGGGTAAAAGGACCCCCTTTAAGTTAGAGTGTGTCTCAGCAATTTCGTTTATAGTTCAGGATGAACACGGTGCATTTACTCTTAATTTCGTTTAACTCGATTTATAATATTATTATATTAATTTTAAATTATTTATTATTTTTAAAAGGGTTGTAAACCACTAAATTTAAAAATTGATCAAATTGTCCTAAAAATATTATTTATAACATAATCTTTTATTAAATTTAAAATATATAGCTATACTTTTTTAGTATTTTCAATTGTTTTAAATTTTTTAGTTCCTTTATAATAGAAATGATTTATCTTTCATATTTTTCTCTCATTGTGTTTCTTTGTTTATTGAAAGAATTCTTAATTATATATTCATGTATTTTGAATTTATGTAACATTAAATTTTTAGTGAATAAAAAAAAACATCAAACTAAATTTGATAATGAATGAAGTAGTATACTCCTACATAATGACACTTCTTATGCTACATATATAAAATGACCATATACTTTTCAAAAAAAAATTTGAAATTATTATCAAGTAGTGTATTAAAGAGGGAGGTCTTTTAATATACAATTTGAGAGTATTTTAACATTTTATTACAAAATAATAACTTGGAATAAAATTTTATAATCTTTTTGATTGTATAATTGCCAACCAAATGCAACTATTGAAATTCAAAACTTGTTAAAATGATATTAATTTGAAATAGTATAATAAACATTAAATTATAGATTACTTTGAGAATTTTCTTTTGGGTTATATAGCTAAGATGAGAAGGGAAAAGTAGTGCATTTTAAAGAAGGGAGAAAAAGATTGAATGAAAAATGGAGTCCTCAAAAAAAGATGAATTTTGGATGGTGAATTTGTATTACGAATGACTATAATATTCTTGGTCGTCCCATAACTCACTCTTTTAAAAAAAAAAAAAAAAGAGAGAGACTAAGGTAAGGCATAATTTCTCAACAAAGATATACTCAAGTGGTTATACAATCAATTACCTGTGTCATTAGTAAGTACTATATATTTTACTCTTTGAAGCAATTAAATAGGGTCACGAGAGGGGAGTGACAAAGTACTAGGAGTATAAATATTTTTATTTATGAGAAGTGTGAATAAGAAAATGATTCTTTTTACAAAATTAAATTAAGTAGATATAGCTGTTGTTGTGATGATTGTTGTGCATTATTTGATGGTAGGACTTAGCAACTAGGTAATAATTATTAGGAGTTTTAAAGAGCATAATTAAACACTATTTAGGAATATATGCAATGATTAGCACTAGGATATACTTATAAATGACAATTTTCTTTTTTCCTTCTAGACTTTAATTAGGAATGAGAAGTTGCAAAACTAGCTTATAAATAGTGATTATCAACGAATATAATGAGATTGATAGGATCTCTTTACTTTTGCTCAAAGAGAATAAGATGTACGCAAGCCTTATTCTTATTACAAATAAAATAAAGAATCTGTTTTTGATAAGATCTCGGGTCGAGAATAATGTTTCCGATACCTCAACTTTGAGACAGAGATAAGATTTATATACAGTCTACCTTCTTTAGACCCCATTAATAATATAGAACGTCTGTTTTTTATAAGATACTCTGCTCGAGAAAAATGTTTTCGGTACCTCACCTTTGATACAAAGATAAGATTTACACACAATCTATCCTCTCTAAACCCCACTTTGTCAGATTACATACACTAGCTATGTTGTTGTTGTATAAAAATTTTGATGACTCAATCTCGAGAAAGATATTTTCGGTACCTCATCTTTGAGACAGAGATAAGATCTACGTACAGTTTACTCTCTCTAGACCCCATTTTGTTAGATTATATACACCAGCTATGCTATTGTTGTATTCGAAAAATGTTTGATGGCTAGGCTCGAGAAAAACGTTTTCAATATCTCCCTTTTGAGACAGAGATACATCTACGTACAGTTTACCCTCTCAGCTAGACCTCACTTTTTTAGACTACATACACTAGCTATGTTGTTGTATACTAAAAATGTTTGATGATTAGATTTTTTTTTTTTTTGACAACAGTACTTGCAAAGAAACTAATTTAATGGAACACAAGGGAGAACAAGGAGGGAGGTTCAAAAGTGTGAGTAAAAAAGGACACCATTATTACAAAAAGCAACCATCTTTTCCCACTTGTTGAAATCTTCTATAGCCTTTGATCCTTTTGTGTCATTGAAGCCAATATTTTTCTTTTTGGTTTCCAAAATGGGGTGTCCGTAACTGTATTTTTTTTATACTTATGATCCAATCCGAGACCTTTGATTAAAATTGAAATAATCTGACCATTACACCACTACTATGTTGGTTAGTCATTGAAGCCAATATTGGAAGTATTCTATACTACTATAGATACCAAAACTATACTTCAAATTTTTTGAACAATAGTAGAACAATTACATAAAATTGACATGATAGCCTAAAAAAAAAAAAAGAAAAATTGCATAGATCAGTTGTTTTATGTATTGTCTAGCACTACCATAGAATTTTCACCAATTCAATTCCTCGTACGAAAAAAATGAATTTGAACCTTATATGTGTAATGTGTAATGTAATTTTTCGATGGGGCATAAAATTTCATAATGAAAATAATCTATTGGGTAATTATAAGAAAAAATCTTGATAATCATTAATTAGTAATTAATTTATTTAAAAAAGTTTTGAATAATCCGATAGCACAAATTAAAATTTAACATAGAGTAATTTCTTAAAAAAATAATGAGTGTAAATAACTTACATCCAAAATAAAGAAATGTCTCCAAATTGCACTTTGGCTATTTGGACCTAGGCATATAATAGGTGCAATGATGTTGACCAATGCATGCTCCTTTGTGACCTTGTACATTTAATAATAATAACTCATGCATTGACCCTACTCCTATAAATGACCTATATGCCTATATGTAAATCTAAATCACATAGGATTAGTTAAATGATTTTGTAAGATTTGAAGAAGTTTTGTTTGTTGTGAAGATAAGTTTCTTAAAAATGAAAAAAAAGGACTTTTTTAATGAAACTAAGGAAAATAAAATTATCACACATCACAAATAACGTTTCACATTGATTGTACATTCTTCACCCCACAATGCATGTTATTTTCACTCTCCGCCCCTGTAATTTCAACCCCCCGCCTCTGACCTCACCTGTCACCCTCACATTTTACGGTGTTTGTCTAGGTTATATATACACAAAACAGAAAGTAAGAGTTTCACTTACCACAGCAACAATAAACTCAGTGTATTTTCACATAGTGAGATTTGAGAAGGATAAGATGTACACAGTTTATACCTCTATACCTCTAAAAGAGTAGAAATCATAAAAAATATATGACAAATCATAAAATGTAAATTGAATACTCATTATATATATATATATATATATATATATATATATATTAAAAGTGTGAAGAGCTTTAAAAATATTGTTTGAACTTTTTGCCCTTCATTAAAAGTCTTGGTTTTAGACAAAATCGTCTTTTCACTATTTTTTCCTAATATTAAAAGTTGAAAATTAATTAAATATATTTTTGGTAAAATCTTTCCTTATTAGAAGTCATCAGAATTAATGATAACTAATATTTTTTCATTAGTTTAAGAATTCAAAATCAACTTAATTTTATTTTAAGAAGATTTAAAAAGTCTATAAATCTACATCTATAATATATTAAATTAATTAACCACTTGAAACTTCTAGCGATAAAATATATATGTGCTTACAATAAAATATATGTTTTAAACTTTTGTAATTCATTAAAAACCTTCATATTAGATAAAATCGTCTAATTTTAAATCGTTAAAAATTACACGTGCGGCTAAACTAGTAATATTAAAAGTGTGAACACCTTTAGAAAAATTATTTGAACTTTTTACCCTTTGTTAAAAAACTTTCCTTTAAACAAAACTGTCTTTTCACTATTTTTTCCTAATATTAAAAGTTGAAAATTAATTAAATATATTTTTGGTAAAATCTTTCCTTATTAGAAGTCATCAGAATTAATGATAACTAATATTTTTTCATTAGTTTAAGAATTCAAAATCAACTTAATTTTATTTTAAGAAGATTTAAAAAGTCTATAAATCTACATCTATAATATATTAAATTAATTAACCACTTGAAACTTCTAGTGATAAAATATATATGTGCTTACAATAAAATATATGTTTTAAACTTTTGCAATTCATTAAAAACCTTCATATTAGATAAAATCGTCTAATTTTAAATAGTTAAAAATTACACGTGAGGCTAAACTAGTAATATTAAAAGTGTGAACACCTTTAGAAAAATGATTTGAACTTTTTACCTTTTGTTAAAAAAACTCTCCTTTAAACAAAACTGTCTTTTCACTATTTTTTAAAATTTATTATTTAATTATTTTTTATTATATTAACTAGACTTCCTAAAATATATGGGACTCCTAAAATATATGGTAGGAGAATTAATTAATATTTTACTTTCTACTAGACTTCCTAAAATATATGAAACTCCTAAAATATATGGTAGGAGAATTAATTAATATTTTTTCTTTCTACTGTTCAATTAAAAAAATACTCCTAAAATAGGACTATATTAAAGAAATACTTCTGTAAATATTGAGATGTACGTTAAACTAGAGAACAAATTGATTTGTCTATTGGGAGAATATGATTGATGCTCATCTAACTTGATTCGATTGTATGTTTAGACTAGTGGATGCTTGATTTTTTAATCCTCAACTTCTTCATTGTTTTTGTCAGCATAATAGAATTCAACATGTGTATATATATAAATCTTCTTTGTTTTCCTTCGAAATCATTATTTGGGTCAAAATAAACAAGTGGTTAAAATATAGTCAGATAAAATAAAAATAAACAAGTGGTTAAAATATAGACAGATAGATAATAATAATAATAGATAGATATAATAATAATAATATAGTAGTAATAAAGAATATAATAAACAATTAATAGATATTACAACAACAACAACAAACCCAGTATATTCCCACACAATGGGGTTTGAGGAGGTTAGAATGTACGCAGTCCATACCACTACATCCGAAGAAGTAGAGAGGTTGTTTTCGATAGACCCCCGACTACAGAAAAAGGATTAAGATCTTAGTCAAACATTGCAAACATATAACATGATAAAATAACAACGGTACCACAGCCACAAAAGTACATTAACCAACAAAAGGCACCACCCCCCAACCCTAGCACTACCAACCAAGCGACACGAGACTCACATAACTCCCGCCTATGACTTAACCACACCCCTTAGCCCTCTGCCCTAATACTCTTCCTCCAAACCTTTCTATCGAGGGTCATGTCCTTAGTGAGCCGTAATTGCTCCATGTCATGTCTAATCACTTCTTTTCAATATTTCTTCGGTCTACCCCTACCCCGCTTGAAACCATCCAAGGCCAACCTTTCACACCTATGAACTGGAGCATCCGTGCCCCTTCTCATCACATGCCCAAACCATCTCAGTCTCCCTTCCCAAATCTTATCCTCCACCGATGTCACTCCCACCCTGTCCCGAATAGTTCCATTCCTAACCTTGTCAGCCCTCGTGATACCACACATCCAACGCAACATCCTCATTTCTGACACCTTCAACTTCTGGATGTGAGAATTCTTAACAGGCCAACACTCTGCGCCATACAACATAGTCGGCCGGACTGCAACTCTGTAGAATTTGCCTTTAAGCTTAGGAGGCACCTTCTTATCGCAAAGAATTTTTTTAGGCGAGCCACCATTTTAACCAACCCGCCCAATACGGTGAGAGATATTTTCGTCAATCTCTCCATTCCCCTGAATCATAGACCCAAGGTACTTAAAACTATCCCTTTTACAGATAATAGATATTAACAATAATAATTGACAGGACGATAGATATAATATATAAACAAAGCTAATAATAAATAGTAACTAGTGTTTATATATATAAGCAATATAAGTCTAAGTATATAATATATATATATATATATGTATGTATGTATATATATGTTAGTAAGTATATATATAAGTAGTGAATATATGTATATTAAGTATAAGTAGATATATACGTTAGTAAATATATGTATATATATATTCTTTAGTATATGTATTATAATATAATATATAGACAAGTGGATATAGTTAGTATAATACTATAGACAGATAAATATAGATATAATATATAAAAAAAGCAAATAATAAATAGTAACTAGTATTTATGTATATAAGCAATATAAGTCTAAGTATATATGTGTGTATGTATGTATATATATATATATATATATATATATATATGTTTGTAAGTATGTATATAAGTAGTGAATATATGTATATTATATATATATATGTTAGCAAATATATGTATATATATATTCTTTAGTATATGTATTATAATATAATATATCGACAAGTGGATATATTTAGTATAATACTATAGACAGATAAATATAGCAAGCAAATTATTATAGCAAGTTATTAAAGCAGGTAAGTAATTTTATGTTATTAAAGCAGGTAAGTAATTTTAAGATATTAAAGCAGAGTTAGCGCGGTTATGTTTTAATATGGTGTAAAGTTCTATTCAGTACTTCCTCCTTCATTGTCCTTAGTCCAATATAAGTGTCCAACTCATAAAGATTCAAGTATATTTTCTCCTAAAATAAATTATTATATTAAAAAATAAATTATACCCTGTTAATCTCTTTCTCTTCAGTTTTAGGTATTTTAGCAATATCTTCTTTAATCACACCCCGGGAGAATAACAATAGTCGTTTTTAATCTTTTTCGAACTTTTCAAGTCCCTAGAAATTTACAGATTAATCCATTATTATTGTTAAAACGTTGAGAGAATAACCATATACTGAGGGTATTTTTATAAGTAATTTACAAATTTTACGAGATCAGAAAAACTGGCGGAAAATCGCCGGCGATTCAGATCTTAATAAAACACATGTGAAAGAAAATAACTTGATTGATTCAAACATAATTTACAAACTTGAGAGAAAAATACAAAGATCTATGTAACTACTACTTACATGCCTTAAGCAAAAAGTGAGGTTTTCCTTTCGGGAGTCCTCTGAAAACTTAACAGCTACCGAAAAATAAAGAACTAAGAAAACTTTTCACACTTTTTTTTTTTAAAGTAACTTACAAACTTCTTTCTCACTCTTGATTTTTTTTCTTGCATTTTTCTCTCTCTTTGGTGCATGTTTTTGTCTTCCATAAAGGGATATTTATAGGAATTTGTGGACTTCAAATCTTAATTTTTGTGTGGACTTCAAATCCTTTCTAAAGACTTTAGCAAGACTTTATCAACTGGGATGGACCTGGCGGCTAATATCTTTCTGTAATTCTCCTTCGTCCATTTATTTATCTGATATTGCATACGTTTGTTATTTTATCTTTTATAGATATCGTCCTTGCTTACGTATCCAAATTGTGTAAAGCTTGTGAGTCAAACTCCATTCTTCAATCATCGTCTGCGTTTAGGTCTTGGACAAATTGATCCATGGCTGAGTTGTATTCTCGTTCATACTCGTCACTGTCTCCGTCTGATAATCCCGGTCTTGTTTCAGTTCTAGGTGATCTTGTTTCTTCTCTTGGAATTAAAGAAATTTCGGGTCTTTGCTCTGGTGGGTCTGGATTCATTGCTATCTCCTTAGGCAATTGTTCTGCTAACAATTTTTGTATTGAGTCTACTACTATTTTTTCTATATTTCTTTTTTTATTTTTCTTTTTTCTTAATGAAAATCCCTTCTTATTCTGAGAAAAACTTCCTTCATCTATTGTCTAAGTACGTGTGGTTTTAAAACAAGCTGAGAGTATTCTCCATACACTTTTTGGCAAAGTGTCAGCCATTAACGGATTTAATGAGTTTTTACCAGCTACCGTTTGAGCTGGATTAGCTGTATCATTACCCGATATAGTGAGTCTTGCTGCATTCATTGGGGAACTCACACGCATTAACGGATTTGAGAAGTATTTATCAACTACCATTTGAGCTGGATTAGCTATATCATTACCCGGTACAGTGGGTTTTTTCATTTTTAAAGAAGATGGAGAACTTTTTGGCTGGGTCTCATAAATTGGTTGAGTCTGTTGTGAGAGCTCAAAATGAAGAATTTTTATACGGTCTTGTAAAATATTTATATGTTTTAACATTTGTCCTTTTTCTCTTACAAGGTTTTCATTATCTTGTCTTAAAACTTCATTGGCTTGATTCAGTCTTTTAAAAACTTCGGTCATAGAGGAACAATGATCACAAAATATAATTTTGTCTGTGTCTTTGTTAATATTATATTGAGAAATTTTTTGTGTTTTTTATCTTAAAGCTGGAGTAATAAAATAATTTGATCCCTTTAGGCATAGTCTAGAGTTTCTGAGAGATCATAAAAACCTTTATAAAGAGGTGTTTTATAATCTTTTATGGCGTCCATTACCTCTATCCAAGTCTGGAACACTCCTTGCTGATGTCCTCTGAGAACAACATAGAATTTAAACCTGTTAGTAGTATTTTTCTCAGTAAAATAATAACTTAATGCATTTAGAACTGAAACAAAATAACTATTGTCTCTTCTAATATGTGTTATCCATAAATTGTCTAGTAGACATATCTGCGACTTATCCACTTGTACTTTCGGCTTTCGTCTGAAAGTTAAGTTGGATGGTTCGTAACATACCAAGTTGTGGGGGTAAAAAATTATTCTATCTAATTTTGGTTGTTCTAGCATCGTAAGTGATCTGAAATGAGTGTTGCTCATTAGTGTCTTTAGATAGTCTTGGGATGATGAGACTTCTGCCTTGCCTGTTCCTTTTCATGTATTCATACTGAAACAAAAATTGTTAGTTGTCTTCTTTAATTAATCTACTTAGTTGATCTGCTAAGTTATTATATTTTCCTTTAATATGTTCTAAAATAATATTATAGATTGAAGTAGCATCTAGAAAATTTAACCATCTCCTTTTACTACTATTCTTATCTTTTATTTTCTGATAAAACTTTACTATAGCCTCGCGGTCTGTTCTTACTACTATTCCAGACTTATTTAATATATAAAGCTTAAAACTATTCAAACCATAAATTACTGCTAGTGTCTCCACATCTATGCTATTTAATTTTTTCTTTTCTTTATATTTTTCACTTGAATAAGCACAAATTTGTTCGTCCTTTTTGTCACTATATTTGTTAGGTTTTGCTTTTAATACTGCTTCCCATCCTTGATGGCTTCCATCTATCTCGACTATTAAATAATTCGTTTCTAATGGTAATGTTAAGTCTGGGATGTCTTGTATCATGCTTTTAAGTTGTTGGACTAATTTTATGTCTTCAGTATTGAAATTTTTTTGGCCTGTTGATCATGTTTTAGAATATAACGCTCCTGCTACTTTATCTAAGTCTTTAATAAAAGCTCTAGCATAATTTAAAATTCCTAAAAAAATTTGTAAATCTTTAGTCTTGTCTAATTTATCTGGCATTTCTAAGACCTTTTTAGCTATGTGTGGTTGCAATTTTATTCTATCATTTTCAATAATTACTCCTAAAAAGTTAATACTATTTTTACATAATTTCATTTTCTTTCTACTTATTACTATTCCATTATCTACAAATAATTTAAAAATTTATTGTAAATGTCCTAAATGTTCTCTCATATTATTACTAAAGACTAAAATATCATCTACGTAAACTAATACAAAATTTTATAGTCTCTAAAAATACTATCCATTTTTCTTTGAAAAATTGGAGGAGCCGTCTTTAATTCGAACGGCATGACCATCCATTCAAAATGTCCTTCTGGACATGTGAAAGTTATCCATTCTATACTATCTTCATGCATTTGAATCTGCCAATATCCAGATTTACAATCAAATTTACTAAATACTTTTCTTCCTTGTATTATATTTATTAATTTTGTTTTGTCTGGTAACTTATATACATCCATTACAGTATCATTATTTAGTCTTTTGTAATTTATTACCATTCTAGTTTGTCCTCTTATTATTTCACTATGATTTCTTACTATAAAAGCTGTTGACCTACGTGTTGATGTAGATCTTTTAATTATTCCTAATTTTAATAACTCTTTATTTGTATTTCAAAGTTTTTAAGATCTTCATTTGTAGCTTCTATAGATGCTGTTTTTATAGTATATTCTGGATTAATTATTTCTAATTTGCAGGTGATTTGATTGGAGTCCCAATGTTGCAAGGGTTTTTCTCCAATTATCTCTAGCTTGTCTAGGATTTGTATTATTTTTTCTAGGTCTTTTTGATCTTTTATTATTCCTATCTGTTGTATACCCTTCTTAAAATTGTATAATTTTGTATCCATTTCTATTAAAGTATAGTTTTTTTCTATTTCTTCTACTACTAATAAATGTTGTAATTCTTCATACATTGTAACCTTTTTATTATCATTACATGTACAATTTTCTCATTTATCACATTCTAGTGACATTTTGGATTTTATTTGGTCATCTGAGTTTTCATCTGGCTTATTCTTAAGAAAATGATATCTAGTTAAAGTAGGTTGTGTTTGTACTGGTGAATGAGTGATATTACTGACAAAAATAGTTAATTTATCTTAATTCATTGTTGTTACGAAAAAAAATAAGATTTTTATCTTTATATATGTCACCTACCACAAGAAATTTTCTAATTTGTTTAATTTTAAACGAATCAAAATTTCCGAAGGTGTTTTTCTTATTCAGCCCTTTTTAGATAAGTCAAGATAACCGTTTGTTCCGATATAAATAATAATCGTTATCGAATTATATTTCCATATTCTCTTTAAGTAAGATAGGATTTTAATTTTATAAATCTTTTTATAAAGTAAAACATAAAAGTTAATTAATCATTCTGTGATAGATTATCTTATTTTTAAATATTTTTTGACCTTCTAGAAAATGAGATCCACCATAAATTACGCTACTTTCAAATTCCAATGCCATTTAACTATGATTTGTTATTTTGTTTTATATATACAGTAAAAGTCAAGAAATAATTATTTGAATTGTATTATTTTTCATTTCCCCATAAAAGAAAAGCACAAGTAAACAAAATTAATTACTTCATTTCGTTTTATTTGACTATGATATTAAAAATAGTTATTTAATTTACTTTTATAATTAATAAAATTGAGAAAATTTTGTTACTTCATTTTATATTAATTGACCATTTTTCAATTTACATACATGTTAAGAAATTAATAATACATAAAAAAATAATTTTGTTAACTCATCTCTTAAAAGTTTCTTGAGAATTTTACAAACAAGTGTGAATACTTTTTAAAAAAAATTAATTACAAGAATAATGTAAAATTTAATTAATACTTTCCTAATTTAGTAAGTAACCAACTAATATGAGAAAAATACATATAATAAGATTATCAATTAATATGATACAAAATAATATATTTTTCCTTCTTACCTTAAGTATTAAATAATTAAACATATTTTTAATTTACAAATAAGTAAACATTTATTAAGTAAAATATATTTTTAATTAATTTTTTTTAAAGAAATATGTCAAGTCAGCGAGAGTTAGTTAAATATATACTAAGAAAGTAATATATACAATAGTAAATTCAAGGAATAATTATTTGAATTGTATAATTTCTCATTTCCCCATAAAAGAAGAGAAGGAAAAAACAAAATTACTTTCTGGGAGTGACAAAATACTAGTCATAAGTAGTTTTAAATAAATACAAAATACTTTCTGTGAGTGACAAAATACAAGACATAATTAGTTTTAAATAAATCCAAAATTATTTGCGTATAATAGGACAAGCCAAAAAAGCAACCTCTCTAATTTTTTCTTTTGTATTTGTCAATTGCATACATTTTATACTCGAAGTTGGTGAAAATATTTGTAATTATTGATGTTCATGCAATTTAAACCTAATCTGAATTACATTTATTGAGTTTGTATGTATTATTTTTCACGTGGTTTCACTGCTCTTATTTTGTTGGTATTTATTGTATTTGTAGAACTATGCTGAATATGTTGTCATCGTGTTATTTTCCTATGTGATTTTTTAGGTGTCTAAGCTCATACATTTTGTATGTATAAATTTATATTTTAGTAACTGGTAAAGTTGTTATTATATAATCAGAAGGTCACGAGTTCAGGTTTTGAAAATAGCTTCTAGCAGTAATGCAAGGTACGGTTTCATACTATACACCTTTGTGGTGGAGTCTTTCCTCAAATTCTGCGCATAATGGAAGTTTTAGTACATCAGACTGTTTTTTTTTTTTAATTATTTGAATGTGTGCAACATTCATCTATTGGGTGTGACTAATCAAATTGAATATCATAATAACATGAGCTCTATATAATTAAGGTTAGAGCAATTTTTTTGGGGGAAAAATAACATAAACATATACAATAAATTACCATATTTATATAAATTTTCATCCTTATAAAGTAATTATAAGAATTTCAACTAATCATGTATCTTCATTAGATGTATTGAGAGTTAATTATGTATCTCAACATACCCAAAATCGAAAAACATATAGTGAAAACTAATTATGTATCTTTACGAAGAAAAAACGTATCTTCATTGGATGTATTGTGTATCTCGACAGACCAAAGTCGATAAAAATGTATAGGGAGCTAATTATATAGTTTTACAAAGGAAAAAAAATGTAGACTCGTTGGGTGTATGGGGAGCTAATAATGTATCTCAACAAATCCAAAATCGAAAAAAATATAGTGGAAACTGATTATGTATCTTTACGAAGAAAAAAATGTATCTTCATTGGATGTATTATGTATCTCGACAGACCAAAGTCGATAAAAATGTATAGGGAGCAATTATATATTTTTACAAAGGAAAAGGTGTATACTCGTTGGATGTATGGGGAGCTAATTATGTATCTCGACAGATCCAAAATTGAGAGTTTTCAATAATTATGCAAAATGTCGGAATGTTCTCTACTTAGGGTCCAAACTATCGAAATTTGTGTTGATAATGATACTGATTGCATATACTTTAACCCGTTGATCTTACTTTGTGGAAATAGAGCGATTATGATTATGCTATTGTTGTATCTGAATTGTTTGTTTAGGAACCACAATGTCATTTAGTCTCATTGCTTCAACTTTACCTTTCATGTTGACTAAATTTACAAATGCATATGTTTTAGAGATAATCTCAATCATCCTCCGAACTATATCCGAAAGAGCTGTGACACACCTCAACTTTAAGGGGGTCCTATTACTTCCCCGAACTAATTAAAAGTGGAATTTTCACCCTCTTAGTGCCTATGTGGCACATACGTGGCGCTTATGTGGCACAACACACTGAAGTATCCACGTAGGCACACGTGTGTGCCACGTATGTGCCACATAGGCACTAAGGGGATGAAAATTCCACTTTTAATTAGTTCAGGGGGTAATAGGATCCCCTTGAAGTTGAGGTGTGTCACAACTTTTTTCGGATATAGTTTTGGGGGGTAATTGAGTATTTTCTCTATGTTTTAATCTTTATTTTTACTTATCCAAAAATCACTTGTCTCTAAATTATTTCTCTCCTAATTTATGGGGAAAGGACAGAAATGATACTTCAAATTAAACTATTTTCACGAAAATTGCCATGAAATTTAAATTTCACTTTCTAGCCATTTCAATTTGCTGGTATGTTCTATACCGTTTCTACACACCTTCTATACAGTGTCTATACATATCTTATACATATAAATATTTTATACGAAAATTATACAGTTTCGATACATAATTTATATAATAATTGTACTTTTTACACATTTTATACAACAATTATATAATTTTATACACATTCTCTCTCTCTCTCTCTCTCTCTCTCTCTCTCTCTCTCTCTCTCTCTA
>NC_061117.1:6989587-6997247 GCF_002878395.1 Capsicum annuum
ATATATATATATATATATATATATTTATATATATATATATATATAGACACACACACACACACACACATATTTAATAGAACTATACAATTTTTATACTTATATCTTATATAGATACATATTCTATATAACAATTATATCGTTTTTATAAAATTATATTTAATTACTATTTCGAAAAAATAAAAAAAAATCAGAATATTTTTTCAGTTAAAAAATTTATAGCAAAAAAAACTGAAATATTTTTAAAAGGGTCGAATGACCCAACTTGAAAATTGTATCAATATTGTATATGGACTGTGTTAGTATTGTGTATAACTGTATCTGAACTACATGATTCAAAATTACCCAAATTGGGAAACGGCTATAAAGTGGAAATAGTATACCGACTGATCACTTTTTGAAAAAATATCTAACTTGGGCTATTTGTTTTTAAAATGTTACACAGTGTCCTTTTCCCCTAATTTATTATAGGTTAACTTACATAAATCCCTGAATCTTTAAGTGATATTACATAAAATTCTGATTATTTTGTTAATTACATTTTATCCCAATTTTTTGAAATGGTGATACATATAAAAAAGTGATACATTTGAAACTAACAAGATATTTGTTTAAGGAAGTAACAAATTCTCTTTTATTCATTGTATTCTTTTATTTAAGGAAAGATATTTAATTTTTTCTCTCTTTTTAGATTTAATTTAGGTGTTTTAATTATGTTTCTCTTTTTTCGTCTTTAACTATGAAAGATATGTTTTTTTTGGTCTTTTCTCTTTTTTTCATCTTTAATTTCGACTTTAAGTTTAGTCTGCTTTTTTAGATTTAGTTTTAATTATGTTTCAATTCTGCTTTTAGTCTTTTTTTAAAAAAAATATTATTACTTTTGCTTCCTACACTGACTGCACCATTATCTTTCATTAATACTATATGAATCACCCAATAATTGAAATAAATAATTGTATCTACTATATGAATCACCATAATACCATATATATATGAATCACCCAATAATTGAAATAAATAATTATATCTACCATATGAATCACCATAATACCATATATATCACTCATTAATACCATATGAATCACCCAATAATTGTATCTACCATATGAATCACCATAATACAATATGTATCACCCATTAATATTATATGTATCACCCGTTAAAATCATACAAAATGTATCTATAGTATGAATCACCATAATACCCATATAATGATATCATATTTATCATTCATATGTATCACCATTAAAAGAATAAACATGTACGAATAACTAAAAATAAATTTATATATGTATCAATAGATTTTTAAAAAAAAAATGGGACAGATTTTAGGAGAGGAAAAAAAAGTTGCATGCATTAATGGAGGAGAAAAAATCAGGAAGAAAGCTGATCTAATTGTTGGTAATTAGGGAGATAATTTAGGGAAGGAAATCTTGAATGAGTTAATGGTGGATAAAAATAGGACATGGGGCTTTCTTGATATTTATCAAGAGTAAAGTTGAAAAATGGAATTTTATGTAAATTTTAAAAAAGTAAGGAATATTTTATAATATAATCTTTTAAGTATAAGATTTGTGTAATTTATCCTTTATTATATCT
Organism: Capsicum annuum; assembly: GCF_002878395.1. Lineage (NCBI taxonomy): Eukaryota > Viridiplantae > Streptophyta > Magnoliopsida > Solanales > Solanaceae > Capsicum > Capsicum annuum. Next base: position 6,991,184 of record NC_061117.1, read on the forward strand.
CCAAAACCCAAAAGTGTAACGGAGGATATTTACGTATCATTTCCTATAGTTTGAAAATATATATAAACTTTTTCATTTTAAATTAAAGGTGAAAAATATTTTTCATCCGATCATCTCACTCTTTTCAAGTCTGCTTTATCAAGGAGTTGAATTGTAATTTCTATATGCATGAACCTTCAACGGTTATATATATGTCACTAATTTAAGCACTCATTAAAAAGAAAATTAATTTTTTGAAATGAAACTATCAAAAGTGTAAAAATGTGAGCATAGATTTCTAAATCATTCGTGCAAAGAAGACTTGATTTTAACTAGAAATAGTATACAATTACTTTACGTTAACCAAAACAAAAAAAAGCAAAAGTGAAATATATATACATAGGGTAAAAAAGGGGACAAGAATTCTACAAAGCGAGTTTCCCTAGAAATATAAAAAAAGATAATGCAATTTCACATAGACCTTCATGTGGATTTGATGAGATTTTGGGCAAGTACACTTCTTTTTAGGAACACAAAAAAGGTAAAGTAAATTAAAGTGAAACTAAATTGAATTACTTCCTTCCTCAGTTTCATTTTAATTGACCCGCTTTCTAAAAATATTTATTTTAATTTAATTATTTCTTTTAATGAAATCAAGAGTATTTTTTTGTATTCTTCCAATACTATCCTCAACATTAAATGACTAAACAAAGTATAGTATTTACTCAAATTTATATTTTCAAAGCATAATTAATAAGATTAATTTGGTAAAATAAAATCATAATAAATAATTTCTTAAGGAGAGTGTCAAGTCAAAAAGGGCCAACTTAAAGTATGATGAAGTGATTTTTCTCGTAAATTGCTTTATTCGTCATTCATAGGCCGAGAAAGCTAGGGTATCGAAAGAGAGTTCATTCAAGTCCTTTTCCTTTGATATATTATATATACAAAGTTAAAATTATTTTATAGGTATATAAAATAGCTATTGATTCTCCTTGAATGGGCTTCTTCATGTATTTTATTTTTTATATTCTAGATTTTCTTAGTAAAAAAATATATTTTTGCTCCACAACTTCCTTTCGGTGTTCAGGAAAGCGTGATGTAAAAGAAAGTGATAAGGCTTCACATCACGCATTACGTGAAGCGTGAAGTGATGTGAGTGCATCATTAAAGTGAAGCGGTGAAGAAGAAGGAGTCGCAGTAATAGCAGTCGCATAGCGAAGAAGAAGAAGTCGCAACAGTGGACTTTAAAGTAAACCTTAGAAAATTACAGTAGTGACAGTCATCGCACCGCAATAGACTCTTTTGTAATTTAAATTAATCCTAAATATAAAATCAACATGAAATGACTCTTTTTTTAATTTAAAATTAACCCTAAAAATAAAATCAACATGATATGCTCGCATCAACCACACACAGCAGGCGGAGCTCGCATCACTGTGCATTATCGCATTATGTAACGATGCAAGCGCATTCCTGAGCACTACTTCCTACAATGTGAGATTTTTTGAAATGAACTTGAATTAGTCTGATTTCAAGACGAATTCAAATTTAATCGGACGATGCAGTTACGGAATACGTGGTGGAAAAAAAAGAAGATAATGATAATAACCCTTGCATTTAGGCCTCATTAGCTTATTAGTTAGCAATAAAAGTGTCATAGCTTTAAACAAACTATTCTTAAGACAAAAGCAAGTACTTCTTTAATTTTTTTAATGACAGAGGATCCCAAATGTACACTACAATAATAATAAATTTAGTGTATTTTCACAAATTGAGATCTGGGAGGATAAAATATATGCAGTCCATACCATTACCTCCGAAAAAGTAGAGGAGCTGCTTCCAATAGACCCCCGGCTCAAGATAAAGAATAGTAAATAAGAGCGTGATGAAACATGAAGTAGGATGGATGGCGGATACCAAATGTACACTAATTAACTTAATACTATATAATATAAATAAGGGAAAAAAAAATATATGGAAAACACGTGTTATAAAATCCTGATAGTTTGGAGCTTAATTATAAAATATTTTGATATTTTACATAATTATTAAAAATCTTGATTTTGGATCTGTCGAGATACATAATTAGCTCCAGATATATCCAACGAAGATACATAATTAGTTGGGATTGTTGTAGTTACTTTGTAGGGATAAAGATTTGTGTAAATATGATAAGTTAAGATGTATATTTATGTTATTTTTCCATAGACCTTACCACTTTCTCGTAGAGGTAGAAAAACTGTTTTCGAAATACTTGCGGATCAAGTGGAGTAAATTTAGGTAAAAAAAAAATAGAAACAGTGGAAAAAAGATAGCAACTAACAAGGAAGTAGTGAGAAATCTACAAAAGAGAAACAAGAACAACGACATATATAATAATGTGATAATCAAATCATAATGAACAAGAAACTATGATAGTTATTTTTTGATAACCGTAGAGTCTAGATCAGCTTACGTGCACCTCGACTAATTTTACGGAATACCTACCACCTATAGTTATCACAAACAGGGACGACAACACTATGACTAGTACAACAACAAACAAAACAAACCTAAATTCTCGACAAGCAAGACAACATCCCTACCCAACTAATCGTTTATCCAAACACGCGTCCTCTACACTCTCCTATCAAATTTCATGTTCTTGATAATATATATATTCCATTCCTTTTGTTTTTTTAATCATTGGAGAAAATTAAATGAATTTAAAGTAGCTTTTAGCATTGAGAATGGCCCTTCAATTTAAATGGTGGGGCAAAAAATGGGCACTAAAATCTTTGATTTTGTCAAAATTTTAGTGGGTGCAAAAATAAACGTATAGTATGGACAAAGTGACAAACAAATTAAAACCCACTATAACAAACAGTAAAAAATCAATCAATCAGAATTTTTTATATATGCAAAAGGGATATTTAACCTTTTTTTTTAAAAAAAAAAAAAAAAGAAAAGAAGAGAGAGGGAGAAAAAAATTATTTAAGCAAATTAAAAATATGGGAAATAGGTCTCTAAGTTATTGCTAAATTTGTAGTTGCTTTCTTGACTTACAAAATATGTTATATTTAACTATTTATAGAACTATATAATGACTACGGTAAATTTATGAATATTTATAAGTAAATGAATTAAAATTGCATAAATCAATAATCTGAAGGATTAATGTATTTAGTCAAATGTCATAGAGACTAAAATTATTTTTTATCGATAATTGAGAGATCAAAATTCACTTTTGTTCTGGGTTTTCGGCTTAGTTATGAGAAGTAACATATGATTTGTAGGTTAGATGCGCGTCACAAATTCAAATCTCGCTACAAATTAAAATTTAGTATTTAATTCAAGAAAATAATTAAATAAATAACTACAAGGGCTATTTAAGCAAATAAAAGATTATGGACATATAAAAAATTTGGTGATACATGAATAAAGGGATGTCAGCAAAGGGAAAAAAGGCAAATTATTCCAATTATTTTTTCCCTCTTTTTACCTAATCTTTTGACCATACAATTTCAAGTGGGGAATGAGAAAAAAACAAAAACTAAAAGGGGACATATACCAAATCTTGTGGTTCACTCAAACACATAATAATATGTGAATTTTTTTTCAAAAATAATTGAAGAATGTGAGAGAGGATAAGCCTTCGAGTAGCTGATAAAGTTATTGTCTTATGATCAGGAGATCCTGTGTCTAAGCCATGGAAATGGGCTCTTACAAAAATGTGGAATAAGAATTCGTATAATAATATGTGATTTTTTTTACCAAAATAATTGAAGAATGCAAGAAAAGGAGAGTTTTGGAGTAACAAATAAAGTTGTTGTCATGTGATCAGAAGATCATGCGTCTAAGTCGTGGAAGCAAGCCTCTTGCAAAAATGATGGATAAGAATGCATAAAATAATGTGAATTTTTTTCCAAAATAATTGAAGCATTTATGAGATGGTGAGCCTTGAGTAACTGATAAAGTTGTTGTCATGTGACCAAAAAGTCATGCATTTAAGCTGTGGAACCAGCCTCCTGCATAAATGTCGCGACCCGAGCCGAGGCTCTGGTCGCGACAGGTCCCGAACTATCAAGGCCCGAGATACCTGTAACTCCCCAACCCAATAGTGATATTGTCCGCTTTAGGTCCATGCCCGCACGACTTTAAAACGCGTTACTAGGGAGTAAGACTTTCTCACTTATATACCCAGCATCCCTCCTGTGTTTTGCCGATGTGGGACTCCTTCCTAAGTTGGGGTGTTACATGCACCCCCCTTATGGACTCAGCATCCTCGCTGAGGTTTGCCCCACCGAATGGGATTTGTCTACACTCAGGACTGAGGTTTGCCCTGACTTACCAGGATTTGCCTACACTCAGTTTGAACTTTGGCCCACATCGACAGGGACGACATAGGAGCGGCTCTGATACCATTCTGTCACAACCTGAGCTGAGGCCCTGGCCGCGACGGGCAGCTCGAGCCACCAAGGCCCGAGAGACCCCTCTAACTCTCCAACCCACTAGTGATATTTTCCGCTTTGGGCCCATGCCCGCACAGCTTTAAAACGCGTCACTAGGGAGTAAGCCTTTCTCACATATATACCCAACATCTCTCCTGTGTTTTGTCGATGTGGTACTCCTTTCTAAGTTGGGGTGTTACAATAAATGTTGGATAAGAATGAATATAATAATATGTGATTTTTTTTTTTCAAAAATATTTGAAGAATGTAAGAAAAGGGGAGTTTTAGAGTAACTGGTAAAGTTGTTGTCATGTGATCACGAGGTCATGCATCTAAATTGTGAAACCAACCTCTTGCAAAAATATGAGATAAGAATGTGTATAATAAACCCTTATAATTCGATTCTTTTCCTATTTTTTTTTAGAATAAAAGAATGTACGACAATTAAAAATACCTTTAAACCATGACTCATTTTAGTTAATCATAAATCTAACGTTGCATTTAAAATAGGAAAAATAGCATAAATATACACCTTACTTACAACAATTACATCAATCCGCATCTTATAAAGTAATTACAAAAATCTCAACTAATTATGTATTTTTCTTGGATGTATCGGGGAGCTAATTATATATCTAGACAGACCCAGAATCGAAAAAAATATACCGGGAGCTAATTATATATCTTTACAAGAAAAAAAGGTATTTTCATTGGATGTATTATGTATCTCGATAGACCCAAAATCGAAAAAATGTATTGGGAGCTAATTATGTATCTTTACAGAGAAAAAAAAAATATGTATCTTCGTTAGATGTGTTGAGAGCTAATTATGTATCTCAACAGACCCAAAATTGAAACTTTCATTAATTATACAAAATGTCAAAATTTTCTATAATGAAGCTCCAAATTATCGAGATTTCTGTTGTTTGCCCTTTAAAATAATGATCTTAATTGGGTTTACAAGAGACAACCTTGATTTTGTGAGCAATTTGTGTAGCTTAGCTCCTGTCAACACTAAATAATAGGCATTAGGCATTTTGAGCTAGGGGTGTGCAGCGATCGGTTTGGTTCGATTTTATGTATTATCAGTTTGGTTTATCGGTTATCGATTTTTAAATATGTTAAACCAATAATCAAACCAGTAAGATATTTTTTATCGATTTTCGATTTATCGATTTTTAGTCCTTAATGGTTTGGTTTTTGATTTACCGATAAGAAAATATGTATAAAATAGAAAAAGTATCAACTAACAAGAAAAGAAACGAAATCTTAGTTGCAGCAAAAATCCTACGTGATATATTTTATTTTACAAGAATCTTCAAGTTTGAATAGTTTTTCGGAAAATTGAATTGGTTAATAGAAATGAAAGAGAAATATAGAGTGGGATATATACATACACACTAGGTTCACCTACATTATTTAAAAATTTTCTCCTATTTGTCTCATTAAAATTTTAAATTACTAGTTTAGGTGTACGCGTTTTGTGTGTGTATCTCACTTTAATGAGTTTAAATGCTACACTAAATGATATTTGTTTAAATAATAAAAGTGAATTTTAAACATGTAAAGATGAATACTTTATTTAATTAGTTATTTAGCATTTGTAATATCTAAGATACAGAAAAGATAGTGAAAATATCTAAGATACAGAA
>NC_061117.1:7000247-7015203 GCF_002878395.1 Capsicum annuum
TTAGATAGTGCAATGGTAATGTTGTGTTAACATTATAGCAACATCACTACCATTTAAACAACACAACAATAATGCCTAATGACAACATTCATCAATAAAATATTCCAACTTCACACATCATCATTCATACCAAAATATATTCACATTCATAATGCCTAACCATTAGGCAACATTAGTCAACAAAATACAGTGCTTAAATTATTTTTCAACACTAAAATAAAATTATTTTCATGTCAGCTGAACTAACTTAAAACAGAGATTAAAATACATCAACAGCACTACAATTTCCATGGCATGTTGGACTGTGAAGAAGCGGTATTTTGACTTGGATGGTTTGAACTACTTCCCACTTTCTTCTTTCTTTTATACTCTTTAAGTTCTTGTAGTTTTCTTGTTGAGATTGTTGATTTATCATTCCATTTTAATTTACTGGTACTACTTGGTGTATAACCAATGTTACCAGTTACATCAGCTGATCTTGCCAGCTTTGCTTGACCAGTAGAGTATATCTTACTGCTAGGCATGCCAGGCTACAGGAAAGGATAAAAAAGTTAAGAATCAACATATATCAATGACTTATAATTTACAAATGATAGAACAAAGTAAGAGACTTACATTTAGGACTTTAAAGCCATTTTCAGCTTGAAACACACCCATTCTTACTACTCTTTGCCTTTTGAATAGAGCATTGTTTTCCCTACCACTACTCATTTCTCTTTTTGTAGTTCCAGCTATTGAAGATGATGTACAAAAATCAGGAGGTGCAGAAGAGGATGCTGGAAAAATAATAGGTACTGAAGGTGTTGTACGTAGAGGAGTTGCAGTAGCACCTACTGAAATTGTTCTTTTGGTCTTCCTCTTTCTTTTTTTGCTTGTGGAGGTTCAGTAATGGCTTTTGATAAAGTTTTCTATAAATATAAAAGGAATGTTATGAATTGAGAAAATTAGAACTAAATTCAAGCATAATATACCTTTGGTCTGCCTCTTCCCCTGCCTGAACCATTACTTTTTCCTTCAGAAGCAGCATTAGGTGCTTCTGGTGGAGTTTTCTATCTATATATAAAAAAATGTTAACAATTAGAGTAGTGTTATAACATAATGAATTCATGTGAAAAAATTACCTATGGTCTTCCTCTTCCCCTGTCTGAACCATCATTTTTTCCTTGAGGAGCAGCATTAGTTGCTTCTGTTGGAGTTTTCTACATATTAAAAAAGAATGTTAACAATTAGAAAACTGATATAACATAATGAATTCAAGTGAAAAAATTACCTTTGGTCTGCCTCTTTCCCTGCCTGAACCAGTAGCTGTTGCTACTGCTGGTGCAGTTGGTTCTGCTGATGGTGCTCTGTGAGGACAACCCCTTTTGTTGTGGCCTCTAACATAACACATACTACATGTCATTTCTAGTCCAGTTCTAGGTAATTTTCCTGACTTCTTTGTTTTCCTAACTTTCTTCTTCCTATTCTTAGCTGGTCTGCCAGGTAGGGTTGTAATTTCAGGTGGTGCAACAGCAATGGTTGAAGAAACTGGCCATATTTCCATGTTTGTAAGTGGTTGAAGAACATTGGCATAAGTATGCAAATATGTTTCCTTACTGTAGCACCTGTCAATATATTCATGCAGAGGATACTTTTTGAACAATATTGTAGACACACCATGTGCACATGGTATGCCCTTTAACCGCCACACCCTACAGCTACAAGTCCTCTTGATAATATCAACTTTGTGTTGACAAAGTCCTTCTTTCACTTCAAAACTAGCAACTCCATTAAACTGAATGGTACAATCCATAGATCTGTTGATGTTTTCCTCTAAAACCTTTAAACACATTGGAGAGTAATTGGACTTCCAAGTATTTGGAAACTCCCTTAAAGTGCCTATTCTTGTCATCAGCTTTACTCTGATTTCTTCAAGCATGGTAATGATGGTCTTGTACCTAGCTAGTAAGATCCATGCATTAAAACACTCTGATATGTTATTATCCACAAAATCATATTTTACTTCAGTGTTGAAGTAAAGCTTGCACCAGTAAATAATGTTGAAGTACATTAAGTCATCAATCATTTTTGCAGGACCAAGAAACTTCATCTTTGTATGTTTTTACTCAATTGAAACTCAAATGTACCTTTGGCTATCCTCAAAAATTGTTATCTTCTTTGAAAACCTCTCCATTTCTTAGCCCAATTAGCTAAGATGTGCCTCGCACATCTTCTATGCTCAGATTGAGGTAACACCTGTTCAATTGTAGTAAACAGTCCCTACAATACAAAACATACAATAAAACAAGGTAAAATTACTACATAATTACATTTACTTGGCTAAACTAGAAAAATAAGTACACATAATACAGAATACATACCTTCTGCATATTTGTAATCAATGTGAGACCTTCTCCTTCTCCAAGTCCTAGGTCATCCTTTATGCACCTAACATACCAACTCCATGTATTTGTGTTTTCCTTTTCAACTACTGCCCAAGCAAGTGGCAACATTTGGTTATTACCATCTTTTCCAACAACAACTAACAATTGCCCTTTACAAACTCCTTTAAGAAAATAATCATCTAAACCTATACACCTCCTACAATGTAGCCATGCCTTCTTCAAAGCATCAAAATAGATGTAGAAACTCAGAAATTTTGGTTTACCTTCTTCATTAGCCTCACCAAGTTTAACAACACAACTTGTCCCTGGATTTGTCCTCAGCAGCTCATCCTTGTAGTCAAGAATTCTTCCAAATTCCACATCATGATCACCCATGATATCTTTCAACACTTTAGTTCTTGCTCTTCTCACAGTCGTCTTACCAACATATAGTTTAAATTTTTTCCTTATCAACTCTTGCAGATTGAATACCCTTATATTTGGCTGCTCAATTATTCTCTCTATGAAGGTTTTAGCTAAAAATTTTACATTGCACAAATAATTTCTGGTTGTCTTGTTGCAAGTATATTTTGAAATGTAAGTTTTTATGATGAAGTCAGTTGTGGTATTGTCAAGACCTACATACAAAAGCCATGGACAATCATCCTTGCATCTAACTCTAATCTTTTTTGGTTCATTCACCCACTTCTTCATAGCAACCCTCTTTTTAGTGCATATTTAGTCACAGCTCTTCTAAATTCATTCACATCTTTAAACACTATACCTAACTGCTAAACAACTTTCTTTGCAGTTGGGTCATGAATGATTTTTTGGGTTGTTGGCCTTTTTTTTCTTGACAACTTAATAGATCTTTCCCTACCATATGCAAACACATCATGTTCTTCATCACCACAACAATTATCTTCATCTAACTCAAAACTACCCTCATCGGAACTTGCAAAGTAAGGCTCATCACCACCCAACCTTTCTTCATTACTTACTTTACTTGTTTCAGTGTCATGAAACCCTAGATCTAGTCCTGCTTCACCTATTGGTACCTCTATATTGTCAGTTGGTACTCTCTCTTTTCTTTTTCTCCTTTGAAAATTCCTCTTTTCAGCTCTCAATTCCCTAACCTCCTCATGTACATCACTACCATACTCTTCATCATCATCATCTCTAATTAACTCTCCTTCTAATTCAACACTATTCTCAGTAGAGTAATTAGAACCCTCTACTTCTTCTTCTGAGAAATCACTTCCAGCAAGACCAACATCTATATCATCAACTGCAACACTACCTGCAGCAACACTAGGTGCAGCAGTACTAGGTGAAGCAACACTAGCTGTAGCAGCACTAGGTGGAGCAGCAGTAGATGTAGCAACACTAGGTGCAGCAGTAGATGTAGGCACACTAAGTGCAATAGTAGGTGCTGAAGCACTATATGCAGTAGTACTGTCTGAAGTAGTGAAATGAGATATGGTAGTGCAAGGGGGTGAAGTTGAAAAAGAAGTAAAAAGGTTCTCCTCATTTATATGGTCCTCACCTACCATAAAGTTAGACCTATTATCAAAAGATGCACCAGATTCCTCCATATTCTTAAGACTTCCATTTTCTAAGAATTTTGGGGGGTCCACAATAATTGGTTCATCCACTAAATGCTTGACAAATACATCTACTTCATCTCCATTTTCCAAGGAACACATCATTTCAAAAATATCCATATCATTGTCCACATCTACCAAAATGCCACTATTAGGTGGTTTAATACTAAAGGTGCATGTTGTGCTATATCCTAATTTTCTTATATAGTCTCTCAATTCAAAATATGACATCTTGTCAACATCAACATCTAAGAATTCTGTAAGTTTTCCACCTTTGTAAATCGGTTCTGCACTACTTAAATCTAACACTCCACCATGGTACCATCTTAGGATAATCAAAGTAAAATCACTCATGTTTGACCTGATGACATTAAAAACTCAAATAAGATAAATAAACATAGCAGATATATTATCAAAAATCAAGCATCAACAAACTTTAATATAACTACATCATGCTTAAACAATGAAGAAAAAACACAAATTTATATCACATTAGTCTCTATCACATTATGCGACTAAGATGAGAAAGATAAAAATTGATTACATGAAAGTTGTTCTACTTCAGTACAAATTGAACACCTAAACAACAAAATAGTTACATGCACATACTACCACACACAATTTATTGCTGTATTTTTCAGATTAACAGTAAATCCTAAAAAAGCCCTAATTTTTAATGAACTCACTAAAACATTAACAAAAACCCTAAGTAGAGATGTCCTTAAGAACTTAATATGTTGTTAATTGAAAACTTAGACAAATGTTTTAACAATAAACACAGCTTATTTTGCACATCCTAAGCAGTCACCATATGCTTAGGGCAAACCATAATTAACAATGACAATAGTTTAGGGGAAAAACGACTACCTCTACTAAGTTAATGTTGTAATTGATGAGTTGATCTTTGAAAATCTTCAAAACATTATCAGTAACATAAGATTCACAAACTAAAAAGGCTAAATTCATATGTAAAGGTGGGAGAAAATTTATCAAGGGAAGAAAGAAAGAAAGAGGAGAGAAGAGAGAGAAAGTTGAAAGGGTGATAATGGGTCCATTTAGGTTTTAGGAGGGAAATGACCTGAAAGACGTAGAACCCGTGCGTGTAAATACGAAGGGATTATGAATTAGTTTATGTTGCGAGCTCAGCATTTAGGGGGATAATAAATACATGAAAAAGTTAGATCAGGGGGGTGATAGGACTCCCGTGAAGATTAAGTGTGTAGTTGGGATTTGAGGTAAAGCTTGGATGGTCTTTTGACTATTTTCTCAAGTCTTGAATGAAGGATTGGTGACATTGACCAACTTAAAGGGTCAAACATAATTATAAAACTTGATTAAGTTAATTGTGGACTTGATTGATATTTTTAAAACTTTCTAATCTTTTCAAAAATACAAATCAATCTAGCTCTCCTCTCCAAATCAATCGTCTCTCTCCTCTCTCTCGACAGTTTCTTTCAACTCTCTTTCAACCAACAGTTCTACAAAATTTCTCCCTTCAATCCCCGACAACTTCAACCTTCGACGACAAATAGTTGGGCGAGTTCCTTTTTGACTTTCAATCGTCAATCAATGTGACAACAATGTTCTCCGGTGATAACTACTTTGGGTTATTCGTCGTCTCATTTCTTATTTCACAGAAAAAAATTATGTCTTTTTAGTTATGAAGAAAAAGAGGAACTTGAGTGTAGCACCCCAACTTAGGAAGGAGTCCCACATCGGTAAAACATAGGAGGGATGCTGGGTATATAAGTAAGCAAGTCTTACTCCCTAGTGACATGTTTTAAAGCTGTGCGGGCCTGGACCCAGAGTGGATAATAACACTAGTGGGTGGAGGAGTTCAGGGGTATCTCGGGCCTTCATCGCGGCCAGGGCCTTGGGTCGGGTCATGACATTAAGCCAACTTCTCTTCTAGTATTGGTTAATAATTTCAATATTTTTTGCTTAAATTTAAAATGTGGACTGAAGAAATCCTAATTTCTGGTATTTTTTCTCTACTCTTCCAATGTGAAATATAAGTTTTTATAGTTATTGTAGTTCTTGTTGCCGAACTGTTGATTTGATTTGTTAGTGTCTGTTAAGTTATTTGATGTTTAATTTTTGTTGTTTGTGTTTATACAAATGCAAAACAACAATATTGGTAATTTTTTGTCACAGTTGATGTTCTTAGTGTGTGTGTTGTGTTGGTGTTGCTGAGTTAATTTGTTGTTTTTCTTGGTAAAAATGGTGTATTTGATATTAAATGGTGATAGTGTTGTTATTCTATCGAACAAAATTCTGGTACTATTTTTTCTACAATAGATGAATTATCTGATGCAATAGATGAACCATCTGATGTAATGGATGATAATCTGATGCAACAGATAAAAATCTTATGCAACAGATGAAAATATGATGCAACAATAAAAATCTGATGCAACAGATGAACAATCTATCAGGTCATTCATGTGTTACGACAGATGACTTTTATGTTTGAAAGAAATCTAAACAATATTGACAGTTGATAACAGTTCCAACAGATAACATATTTGGCAATAAATGAGTGATTTGTTTCAACAGATAAGTGATTTGTTTTTATTGTTTCCAATGAATTACTCTTCTGTTGCAACAGGTTGGTTATATGTTACAACAGATAACTTACCTGGTGCAACAGATGAGTGATCTTTTTTTATTATTTCCAATGGATTACTTATTCGTTGCAACAGGTTGGTTATATGTTGCAACAGATAACATATCTGGTGCAACAGATGATTGATCTGTTTCAATAGATGAGTGATCTATTTTTATTATTTCCAACAGATTACTCATCCATTGCAACAGGTTGGTTATATGTTGCAACAGATAACCTACCTGGTGCAAAGATGTATGGTCTGTTGGAACTATTATTTTACTATTATGCATATTAGATTTACTGTTATTCTTTTTTAATGATGCATTAATCAATTATAATCTATTTTATGTTCCTATTAATTTTAGATAATATAGCTTCCAAAAGAAAAGAAACCGAGCTTCCAAAAAAAAAACCGAATCAAGTCCAAGTAAAGAAACAAGTGAAGCAGCTAGGCTACATCTACCACTCTATGAGCTTTCTTGACAAGCGTTATCTCAATCAGGAGTAGAAGATAATGAGCATGGGAGGAGAAATATTTCAAAAGAGATGATCCAAATGTTAATATCCCTTCCACCAAAGAGTTGGTTAAAACCTTCAGCATTGGTAGTTATCCTGTGAGAATACAGTGCGATGGTGCCACGGATTTAACTGGTGATTTCGCGGTTAAGTTAGCCACGAGAAAATCTTTCGACGCCTTCAAAAAAATACTTTGAGAAAACAAATTGGATTCTTATTTCAGGGACAACTGCTTTGGGAATATCTTGATTTGTCGGAGAACAACAATGCTCATTTCCAAATAAAAATCTTATATGATTTTCTCAAGCATAGGTTTATGTATGAAAATAAAGGTAAGATGGATGAGGTGTGAATAAATTACTGTGGCACACCTTTTTGTTTTGGTTGGAGGCAGTTTTCTATAGTTACTAGATTTAAATATTATCCTCCTTCTTCTTCTCAAGTTATACCTATTCTAACCCAAAAAAGCACCCCGCACGCCCAAAAAAGGCAAAGGCAAGTGGAGTAATCATGATGACCTGGTGTCCCTTGTTGGTCCAAGCTTCAAAACATAAATTTGATAGAAGCGTTGAAAGGTAAAAGACTTCCAAAGATGCACAAGCAATCATTGTGTTTGGTTTGGTTGTACATAATATTCTTTGGGTGAGAGACGTTAACAACAACATACCACTTGGTTTAATAAAACTTTTCGAAGATCTTGAGGCATTTAACAACTATCCTTGGGATTATGAAAGCTTCAAAATGACTATCAAATATTTGTTGACTCCATTAACGCCAAACACAGTCAACTTATATGGCTTTCCATGGGCTTTCATGGTCTATATTTTTTTATTATGATTCCTTTTTTATATTCAATAATGCTTTTGATTCATTTGTGTTATTTTATAGGCTTGGGCGTTTGAAGCTATTCCTTATTTGAGATAACAAGTGAACTACCAGGAAGAAGTTTCCTATCCTAGAATCCTGAAATGGGTGTCGGTCAAAACTGATAAAAATACAAAAAAAATTTATCTCTTCAACCCCCGAAGAAAATAGTAAGTCTAATTCTAATTAAATTTTTTGTTTTAATTAATAATTTTTTTGAATGATTTCATCATCATTCTAATATATGTACTGATTTATTTTAGATTATCCATCCGTGGCTTATTCTAACTAATCGAGAATTGAAGATGCTATTTTTTCTTACTTTACGATCTGTGCAAACTTTATAGTACCATAAGGTCATTGATAGAATAAAAAAGGAATTATTTGGAGCAACAACCATAACAAGAACAATAATTTTAGAGGGTGGGCTTGTTGCTGTTGATGATGGTAGTGGTAGTAGTGCAGTTGTTGGGGCTAATGATGCTCCTCTTACAGTTTTTGAAACAACAAACTATTATGATTATGATCATACTGGTTATACAGATTTTGCCACTTCTAGCGAATGTTCTGCATGCAAAGGTCAAGACTGCAAGATGGAGTATAATGTAGTGATTAATGTTATTAATGCATTAACTGCTTCTGTAAAGAAAATGAAAGAAGGGTTTCATTCCATCTAAGAAGATTTCATATCCATACACTCCACTAGAGATCAATGTGGCTAAGAGGAGAAGGGAAAAAATTTCCAAGGCATTGAAAAAAGCAAAATTACAACTCCTCTGTCTTTATCTTGCACCTTTGATCAATGTACAAGGGTCATGGAGAGAAACATGAGCTGAAAAAGGTGAATGTATATCATCTGTTCTAATAAACTAACAGACATATATCTGTTTCAACAGATGATACATCTGCTAAAAATTATTAAACACATATATACATATGTTGTAACTTTTGTCTAACCTGTTGCATCAGATCTGTTATCTGTTGCAATTGTTGTCTTACCTATTGCATCAAATGCATTATCTGTTGCAACATATGTCCGTCTATTTTAGTAAATCAAATAGGTCTTCATACTATTTTAATTTATACCAACAGATGAGTCATATGTTGTAACAAATGGGGCATCTGTTCAAAATTATCGTACAACTTTATTTTACCTGTTTAAATTTGTCCCAACAGATGATCCATCTATTGCAACAGATGGATAATCTATTATATATATGTGATTGACATTGACAATTCTTACTTTTCAGGTGGATGTCACAGTAGAAGCTACTACTGAACAACATAATATTACAGTTGATAATCCATCAACTGCTTTCAAGGAGGAAGAAAAAGTAAAGCCTGTCAGTTTGGAAGAACGGAAGAATTACTTGTTTGAAGGATTCAACATCTCGGACGAGGCTCCAAAAAAACTAACAAAGTTGATCAACGACTATTCAGAATGGATTGTCGATGGGTTGTTAAAGCATTATGTCGGCAGGTACATAAATCATTTTTAAAGATATTGATTTATACAATTCTTATTGTAAAAATATGACATTAACACATATAAATAATGTAGAAAACAAAATGACGAATACTACAAATTGAACAAATCGAGTCTTGATTTTGATATGTTCGACTTTGTTGATGCACATTTCGAAATGAAGGATTGATTCTATTTGATGTCACAGCCCCAAACTTGCTGGAATGATGAGGTCTAAATTTCATACATATTACTATTAATTAATACTTTATTTAATTACATCTGTGTATTAATTTTACTGTCACGACATCTGAAATATTTGATAATATGTGCAGCACATCGATTTTATTTTTTACTATCTCCGAAAGAAGGCCAAGTTGCAAACACAAGAACAATACAAATATACGATAGGAAATTATTTGTACAAAGTTTATATCAATAATGCCTACAATAGGTATTGTAAACAACAGCCGAAAGTTTTTCGAAATGAGGAATGCTTAATCAACATCATCAAAGGCTTAGCATTCCAGCTGGCTTACCTTGGCATTTGGTCGACGAAGTGTACATCTCAATCAATTATGGTGATGAATTCCATTGGGTGTTGGTTGTCATCGTTCTAAAAAAGAGGCGCATCCAAATTTATGACTCGATTTCACGAAGGAGACGTTTTGGGTTGTCGTCTGAGATACAAAAGCTGACCAAAATATTATCTACTTACCTTGATATGAGTAGCTTTTTAGACTAAAAGGTTCATACTAATTGATCAATGATTGAAGCATATGGGGATAAAATGAGTAATTCATTCGATGTAGAATATGTTGAAAGAATTACTCAACAATCCATTGGTAGCCTGTAAGTATCATGATTTATTTTCATTTCATATATTTCACAACACTTACATGAATTACAAGATATGGATAATCTATTTTTTAAAATGGAGGGATTGCGGTCTTTTTATTGATGCTTACACCGAGTATTTAAGCGATGGATTACAATTACCAAATGATGGACTGATGCTAGATTACTCCGCAAAAGATATGCTGCTCTTTTATAGAAATACGGAGAAGCGAAAGCGCAGAAACCGTACACAAGAGACATTAAAGATCCACGACGACCAAAGCCGAATTTCATAGCACCGGAGAAGAACAACTTGTCCATATTGAGCAGATCTTTATAGTTTTAGTCTATCAAAGTAATGACCTCTCCTTAGGAATTCTTGGCATCAAAGGTTAAATTGTTGATTTATTTGTAGAGTAGATCATTTATACCCATAATAATTTTTTTACATTTCATTTATTAGTTGAATTATTTTTTGTAATTTCTGAAGGCTTCGATTTATTTTGTGTTGTCTATGAATTTAATTTAATCCTTAGTTTTGAAATTATTAAATGAAATGAAATACTATATTCAAATATTGCAACAGATGGATCATCTATTGCAACAGACGACATATCTGTTGAAAATTATTAAACAAATTTAGACATATGTTGCAATATGTAGGTCATCTGTTGGAAATTATCAAACAGGTCTTCCTACTATTTTGATTTGTTCTAATAATACCTATCAGTTGCAACAGATATACTCTATGTCGCAACAGATTGCATACCTATTGCAACAGATAGACAGAATAATCTGCATAATACAACAGATGAGCAACCTATTGCAACAGATAATCAATATGTCACAACAGATAGACAATATGTTACAAAAGATAGACAATTTGTTGCATTATAAAAAATTTAACTTTTTTCAAACATAAAAAATTATCACTAAAATGTAAAGTAAAATGGCTTGAAATAAAAAATTGTTATGGTGTTTGTTTATGTACATCTTTGTAACGCCCCGAAATCGGATTCCGAGACGTCACACGGTGCTTAGGATCACAAGTGACCCCAAGCTAACCCTTCTACTGGCATAACTCATAAGCAACTGAACAAAAAGTATAAATCTATACAAATCTGCAGAAAATAACTCTTTTCTGAATATGATAGATACAAAACTAAATTTACAAGATTACAACTCTGCTTTTACAACCAAAACCGAAATGGAATACATCAACTTCTACTAACTGTCTATGAAGCCTCTACTAGTACTGACTGTAGGTAGCCGGGTCATGACTCCCGACTAACCCAACTCAATACGACTTAATAAAGAAAATACAACACTTCTCAAACTATATAACTAACTCAAGTCTTTAAATCAAAAGGACTCATCACCTGCTGACTGGATGCCGCGAACTGACTGGATCTAAATATGTACACTATACCTTGTACCTATATTCCGAGAAAATATAGCCCACATACGAATATGTGGGTGAGTACCATGGAAACGTACCGAGCATATGGGGGTGCAATACATATATAAAATAATGTCTTAATATCATCACAGTTTATAAAATTATGCATGCTGATATAAATGACTTACTTAGCTCGAATTAAAATCATCATAATCATAAGAGATTAAAATATATCGGATGAAATATGTGAGTCATCATAATAAATCTCAATTCACTTCCATCTCGATTCCAAATCATCAAAGCAATCAAATCTCATAACAATTCTCTTTGGAATATGTGTTCATTAAATCTTTCAAAAATAATGACTTTCTCAAACTCAGTCTTTCAAACAAATATGTTTTCATCTCAGATAAAAGAATAAGACTTTTCATATTAGATAGGAGAATACACACACACACATTGGGAGATCTCATAACCGACATAAACCATGTGAGCCACATGGAGTCCAACGTACAACCCACGTTGGGGAGAGCCGTCTTATCCTTACCATCGGAGTAGGACTATAAGTATCAAATCCAAAAACTAGTGATCACTATATATAATCAGCCTCAATTCCAGCTCCTATGGGGGAACGTAGTTCTAGGAAAGTACCAACACAGCTATACCTCCCACTCGATGCTAAAGACTACTCTCGGACTTAGCTCATATCTTTTCAAAGAAAATCCACCATAAAATAATTCAGTAATTCACAACGGGAGCCATCATGCTACCCCTTTTTCATAATAAATCAAAATATGGATTTCTTTTCTCATTCGAGTTCAAAAATAACTCTTTCAAGACCAAAAGGTCAAATCATTCAAATCTCAAGGTGTGCATAACACATTACTTTCACAAAAATCATAATTCTCAAATATGGTTCAAAACCTATATATCAATACTTGAGCAAAATATTTCAAGATTCAAACTTTATGTAGCAAACATGTATAATTCATATGAAAATCTAGAGATTCAACTTCAAACATGATATTAACATCAAAACTCAAGGAATTTATCTTCAAGACATCATAAAAATATAATAGTCTTTTGATCAAGAACGTAGGATAATTTCTATCTCAAATTCATATCAAAGCATGTAAAATCATATATCTTTGTAAAATAATACAAATTTTGGGCACAAGAACGAAAGAATGTTCTTGTTGAAAAACCCCACATACCTTAAACTTGAAGCTTTTAATGAACTCTTGAACTTGGGACTCTATTCGTGAAAATTATGAGTATTTCTTGTAGCCCTCGGAATGGGGATTCCGAATCTCGAAGAATTATTGAAAAATCATGGTTGAATCTTGAGATATTTGAATTTTTAGTTAGAAACTCTAATGAATGTTCTTGGTGATTTTGAGAGAAAGTAAACTTATTTTGGTATTATGGGAGTTTAATCCCATGTTATAGACATATATAGGGGTGTTTTGGCACTTGGAAGTGAGGTATGCGGCGTTGCTTATCGCACACATTTAAGTATGCGCCGCATTGCTTATCGCACACATTTAAGTATGTGCCGCATTGCTTATCGCACACATTTAAGTATGCGCCACATTGCTTATTGCACACATTTAAGTATGCGCTGCATTGCTTATCGCACACCTATTCCAGTAGCCATGTGCGATTGGTTAGGCTACGCACTCTACTTCACAAAGCCATAACTCCTTGCTCGAGTGTCAGATTTTGATGAAATTGGTATCGTTGGAAATATAATTTAATTATCTACAATTTGATAGGTCTTGGGATGAAAAATTCTATGTATATTAAGAGATATACATATTTGAAGTTGACCCTTGTAGAATCGAATGTCAAACTTTGGATGAATCAATTGGTCTTAGCTCAACTTTGTTCTAGGTCATTGCTATGAACATTTTTCACCTCTAAAATACTCCATAGACTAGTATAATGATCATGCATCTTGTATTCATGTGAGAATCACTTGGATTAGAGCTTAGACGCACAGGAACGACAGTTAGAATTCCAGCACAAAAATACGAGGTATTACATTATCTCCCCCTTGGGAACATTCGTCCTCGAATGTGGATAATTAACCTGAAACACAGAGGAATCTTAGTCTTCAAGCCATCATATGTAACTGATAGAACTGAATCACTGGATCTCAAGAATAATGAGCCACTGAACTGGTCTTCAAGCGCATGAATCCTCAAGAAAAATAACTATATGGCTAAGATAGAAACGAGAGTGTCAATTTATGAGTAACCATTACTTTGCATTGGATATGATCTCATGAGAAAGGATGAGAGGTTTATGACATGAAAACTCGTGGTATTACAACATCCCCCTCTTGGGATCATTCGTCCCCGAATGATAATAATTTGATGAAATTACTAGGAAGAGACCGTGATACTACACAGGATACTTACGAACTGAATCATGACTTAATATCTGAAACTGAAACTGATGCATGAACTGAGATGAATTCATAATTTAATTGGACACAAACACATTGCCTCTTGGAATGTACACACATATAAGACTGCGGATAGTAAGACTAGCTGGAAAATTAAGAATATGTAGGAGCTTATCTCCTTGCTTGCTAAATTAGATTATAGGCTATATGGACTGGATCATACTGACTACCCATACTCAAATGGAGTATTTCTTTAGCACTTTTCTATGAAATTCTATTGACATTAGGGAGCAAAGAATTTTGGACATGCTCTGAACAAGACATCCGACTAAGGAATCACAACATTGATATAACTCTATTGCATGGAATATAAATATATAACTCATAAACTAGGATAGGATTGCTAGGCCGTATGCAATGCAACTTCTCACTTTCAAGCTTAGCATCACTTCTCAAATGCTCTCTCAACTATACTATTCTCTTTAAATACCATACTCATTCGATTCAACTTACAATTCTCATATTGGCACTGTGAAATCTTTCTACTAAGGTTTAAACTAAACTAGGTTCTCTCACCATGATCAAGCCTAGCACTAAATCACAAGATACAACATGCCAAACCGCAATACTAGTCTAAACCACAAGGTTCAATATTCTATATCTTCTTAGAGCTCACACCCTAAGCATAACATGCCTTACCACTTCAATGACTAATTTAAAACTCTTGATATGGATTCACTAGTGTATATTGCATTCATCATCTTACACCCAACATGACATTCAAGCTTATCATTAAAAATCACATATAACTTTAAGGCAAATACCCCTAAAGGCATACTTCACATATTCTCTAAACCTTTATCAACAATAATTTTCTTGCACTATTCTTA
>NC_061117.1:7018203-7045137 GCF_002878395.1 Capsicum annuum
TATGGCCTATCTTATTCATAATCTGTTAACACATCCTCCTTCTTCACATCATTACTATTTATCCATCTTCATACCTAAATTACTTTCATAGCTCTATAAATTTCAACTAAACTTCCTCTTGCAATCTCAAGAAAGCCTAAATTAATAATACTCAACCACCAAGTACTTCCATCAAAACCTATACTTTCCTAGCACAACAAATACCATCAATAACTGTTTTCATACTTCAAGCAAACAAAAATCCACCTTAACTAATAATCTTCTTCTCTAACTTCACTAAACTAACAAAAAAGGGTATTTCACTTCATTACTAATTCAATCATAAGCAGAAATTCAGCTATATATATTCAATAAATCGCCTTTACCACCATTCTTGCCACTATACTTCTAAACCCACAAGTTCAACTAACACAAGACTTTCAACTAAATGTTACTACTTCTATTACTACACAGAAACCCACACTTTCAACTAACACCAGAACAACAAGATAAACAACAAGTTGCCAGTGAATCGAAATAGGCCTCACACGGCTTCACTAGACTTTGATTTTGTGTGTTGATTAAGAAAATTATATGAATAACAAAGCAACTATGCTAGTGAATCGAAATATGCCTCACATGGGTTCACTAGACTTTGATTTTTCACAAACATAATGATAACAAGATTACATAATACAAGAGATAAAAACTTGACACACAACATTCAATAATCTAATAATACACCTTACTCTGTCTTAATTAAATTACTCATAAGAACGAGGGCATAACTTAAATTTGAAGGACTTATAACACACTAGAAGGCTCCTCTCAAGCCATCTTTTAAAACTTCTGCCAGCAAATATAAGAGCATTATCTGGGGAGGAAATTGAAACTTGTTGATCATGCTGTCTCAAGAATAATACATAGAGAAGGAAGTATAATTATCATTATGGATTTTGAGGAGAAATTTGAAAGCATATCTGACTCGGGCTTAGTGCACGATTTCTACAGGCCTAATAAAGCACTTTAATTTTCGGAACTCAAAAGTACTGATAGGATACTTTTGTAGCTCTCTTATAATTTCATAACTATCTATGGAGAATTAATCTCAACTGCTTCTGATACCTTGGAAATAAGACATAGATGGCCTAAGTAGAGTAAGATATGAATCTGTATAAGTTTCTTGGAGAACTTTTTGATAGCACAATTTAAGACTTCAAAGAATGGAGACAATTCCTAAATGCCCTATAGCCTCTCGAAGAAAAGTACAGACGTTTTCGTACCATTTCGCAAGACTCTACTAGACACGGCTTCATAGACACCCTAGGACACTTGAACTCTGTGCTCTGATACCAAGTATGTAACGACCTGAAATCAGGTCCTGAGATGTCACACGGTGATTAGGATCAGAAGTGACCCCAAGCTAACCCTTCTACTGGCATAACTCATAAGCAACTAAACAAAAAGTATAAATCTATACAAATCTGCGAAAAATAACTCTTTTCTAAATATGATATATACAAAACTAAATTTACAAGATTACAACTCTGCTTTTACAACCAAAACTAAAAATGAAATACATCAACTTCTACTGACTATCTATGAAGCCTTTACTAGTACTGACTGTAGGTAGCCGGGTCATGACTCCCGACTAACCCAACTCAATACGACTGAATAAAGAAAATACAACACTTCTCGAACTATATAACTAACTCAAGCCCTTGAATCAAAAGGACTCAGCACCTGCTGACTGGATGCCGCGAACTGACTAGATCTGAAGATGTACACTATACCTTGTACCTACATTCTGAGAAAATATAACCCACATACGAATATGTGGGTGAGTACCATGGAAACGTACCGACCATATGGGGGTGCAATACATATATAAAATAATGTCTTAATATCATCACAGTTTATAAAATTATGCATGCTGATATAAATGACTCACTTAGCTCGAATTAAAATCATCATAATCATAAGAGATTAAATATATCGAGTGAAACATGTGAGTCATCATAATAAATCTCAATTCACTTCCATCTCGATTCCAAATCATCAAAGCAATCAAATCTCATAACAATTCTCTTTGAAATTTATGTTCATTAAATCTTTCGAAAATAATGACTTTCTCAAACTCAGTCTTTTAAACAAATATATTTTCATCTCAGATAAAAGAATAAGACTTTTCATATTAGATAGGAGAATACACACACACACATTGGGAGATCTCATAACCGACATAAACCATGTGAGCTACATGGAGTCCAACGTACAACCCACATTGGGGAGAGCCGTCTTATCCTTTCCATCTGAGTAGGACTATAAGTATCAAATCCAAAAACTAGTGATCACTATATATAATCAGCCTCAATTCCAGCTCCTATGGGGGCACGTAGTTCTAGGGACACAACTATACCTCCCACTCGGTGCTAAAGACTACTCTCGGACTTAGCTCATATCTTTTCAAAGAAAATCCACCATAAAATAATTCAGTAATTCACAACGGGAGCCATCATGCTACCCCTTTTTCATAATAAATCAAAATGTGGATTTCTTTTCTCATTCGAGTTCAAAAATAACTCTTTCAATACTAAAAGGTCAAATCATTCAAATCTCAAGGTGTGCATAACACATTAATTTCACAAGAATCATAATTCTCAAATAGGGTTCAAAACCCATATATCAATACTTGAGAAAAATATTTCAAGATTCATACTTTATGTAGCAAACATGTATAATTCATATGAAAATCTGGAGATTCAACTTAAAACTTGATATTAACATCAAAACTCAAGGAATTTATCTTCAAAACATCATAAAAATATAATAGTCTTTTGATCAAGAACGTATGATAATAGTTTCTATCTCAAATTCATATCAAAGCATGTAAAATCATATATCTTTGTAAAATAATATAAATTTTGGGCACAAGAACGAAAGGATGTTCTTGTTGAAAAACCCCACATACCTTAAACTTGAAGCTTTGAATGAACTCTTGACCTTGGGACTCAATTCATGAAAATAATAAGTGTTTCTTGTAGCCCTCAGAATGGGGATTTCTAATCTCGAAGAATTATTGAAAACTCATGGTTGAATCTTGAGATATTTGAATTTTTAGGTTGAAACCCTAATGAATGTTCTTGGTGATTTTGAGAGAAAGTAAACTTATTTTGGTGTTATGGGAGTTTAATCTTGTGTTATAGACATATATAGTTGTTTTTGGCACTTGGAAGTGAGGTATGCGGCGCATTGCTTATTGCACACATTTAAGTATGCGCCCCATTACTTATCGCACACATTTAAGTATGCGCCGCATTGCTTATGGCACACCTATTCCAGTAGCTATGTGCGATTGGTTAGACGACCCACTCTACTTCGGAAAGCCATAACTCCTTACTCGGGTGTCGAATTTTGATGAAATTGGTATCGTCGGAAAGGTAATTCAATTATCTACAATTTGATAGGTCTTGGGATGAAAAATTCCATGTATATTAATAGATATACATATTTGAAGTTGACCCTTGTAGAATCGAATGTCAAACTTTGGATGAATCAATTGGTCTTAGCTCAACTTTGTTCTAGGTCATTGCTATGAATAATTTTCACCTCTAAAATACTCCATAGTCTAGTATAATGATCATGTAACTTGTATTCATGTGAGAATCACTTGGATTAGAGCTTAGACGCGTAGGAACGATGGTTAGAATTCTAGCACAAAAATTTGGAGTATTACTATCTTTTTCTTTATAAACAGGCTCCAAGCATCTAATTCGTACCCCATAAGCCCAGACCTCTTGCATATTTTCCATAATGCTATTTCACAGAGCAGCCATTTCTGTGTCGATCGACAAACATTCAATGTATGCTAGCGAGTATGACCCGCATGCGGCATCAATTTTTTTCGAAGGTCTATGTCCCTGTTTCAACCTTTAAAATACCATGCTTTCTTCATTAGCACTTACACTGATAAATGATCCATCAATTTACTCTGCCTCAACAAGTTGGGGAACAACTTCAATAGTGGTTGCATGTGGGTAAAAAAAAATATCATCGTCGAAGATAGGTAAGTTGTAGTCATAAACCTTAATCTTTCCCTCCTCGAGTAGTATCTCAACAGTGAGAAAATGTCTAACTTCCATGTTCATGACTGTAAGAATTCTATTTACCTTGTTCCAGCTCTTGCCATGTGGAAATGACCTCTTCTCTCTAACATAGTTAATCATATCTTCATTCCATTTGAACGTAAAAACTAACCAATCAAATCCCAGGCCACCAGGATTGTCATCCAGCCTATTGAGCCCATTATACCTATTCTTGAAATTGTTGTAGAAGTTGAGGTCCATTATCCTATCGGTAGCATCATATGCATTCGGGTACACTAATTATCTGCCCCTCATGAGGCAAAGAATTTCATCAACATACTGTGATATAAAAAGATAATTTTTAAATAGGTTAGTAATTGTAAAGAATAATATCATAGTGGAAAGATGCAATAGATGGTCCATCTGTTGTAGAGGGATCTATGAATTTGTTCACAGATTACCCAGCTGCAATAGATGGGTAATCTGTTGCAACAAAACCACCACCAATTGTACCAGAGTACCCAAATGTTGCAACAGATAACAAATCTATTGCGTAGCTTCTTCTTCATGGAGTAGATTAGAAGGATAGGTTAGGAAAAGAAAACTTAACCAATCCATATACCACTTACGCATATTTGTTATATTCTTGAAGTCTTGGGCGCGAAAGGTATGCATGGTATATTCTTGTGCAGGTTTCTTGGAATTCATGGTTCGTTTCAGTTCTTTCTTCTCTTCATCGGCAAGTGCCGCGTATATGTCGATAACATCCTATATTTTTTAGGCTAGATTTTGAAGCTTCGTACTTACGTTTGTTGACTCTAATCCTATGAATTTATTTTGAATAGACATATCATGATCTTTATCCTAGTGTGTGAAGTGATTTCTAGGTGAAAAATGTTTATAAGAATTACTTAGAACAAAGTTAAGCTAGAATCCTTTGATTCATCCAAAGTTTGGTAATCAATTCTACAAGGGTATACTTTGAATGTGTATAACCTTTTACAGACATAGAATTTTTTAAATCAAGACCCACCAAATTATATATAATTGAGTAAATTTTCCAACGATACCAATTTTGTCTTAATTCGATACCCGAACGAAAAGTTATAGCCATTTCCATGATAGAGGTAGTAGCTACACACGATTAGCATGCGACGCACGCTCCATTTTACCCCCTGAAGGAGAATGTGATGTAGAATGCAGTGCACGCTCCATTTCGGAGCTCCAGAGCATGCGACGCACGCTCTATTTTACCCCTAAGGTTTTGAAATTTGGTCACGTATTTCAAGGGGCATTTTAGTCTTTTCCCTTCACCCAACTGATCTAAAACATGGGATTTAAGGTCACAAAAGCATAATTTACTATTCTATTCTCAAAATTTCCCCCAATTGAAAGTATTTTCTCCTAAGAACAAAACCCTAGCCTCTTCAAGATTCAAGCCTTCCTTCAAGAAAACCAAGAACTCAAGTGTTCCAATCCAAGAAAGCTTTCAAGAAAGTTTTTCTTTTTCAAGATTTAAGTTTCAAGGTATGTTAAACGTTCATCCATGGGCCCTTTTCATCCATGGGGTCTAAGAATCCATCTTTTATGTTTTAAATTATGAAATTACATGTCTATAATGATTTATCTCCATGAAGCTTTTATGAATTTCGAATTATACATGATGTTTACAATCTATTTTCGTTGAAAGCAACCCTTACTCGTTTGAAGCATGAAATTTCATTGTTAAATCCCTAAGTACGATTTTAGTATTGCAATTATGCTATTCCTACATGTTTCACTCATTTCCATGCTTAAGTTCATAACTTTCTTACCACATAAATTTCAAGTTAAGATTATAAATTGTTTGAAGTGGAATACATTGTAGTATGTTTTAAATATTGTGGTTTCCATATCATGTTCATGAGAATTCATAATAAATCCTTAATTTATGATTTTGTCATATGATCGTGCTATCTCATCATATTTAAAGGTATTCCCCTGTTTAAATTCATGTCTCCCAATTGTTTGATGAAATGTCTAAGGGATGAGTTTTGAACAATGATCCCTATTATGGTTATCTCTAAAATTTTCATGTGTTGCTATTCTTATTTATTTCTATTGAGTCCTGGGGGTTTGAGTACCCAAAAACTTAGTTGCTTACTTAATTTTAGTAGTTTCAGAATGGTTTCAGATAAAACCATGAGCATCATCAATCCAGTAAGTTATCATATTCAGTTATACTTAGATTAGTCCACAGTTCAGTGTCATTCAGTTGGGAGTAAAACTTAGCACCGAGTGAACATAGGGATGGCGTCTCTCCCATCAGTAGGCATGAGGCACTTTTCTCCCTCATCAGTAGTCATGAGGCACTTGTCTCCCCAGTCAATAGGCATGACATGTTAGTAATAGTCCCTAGGTTCTAGAACTACGTAGCTAGTGTAGGATTTGGGGGTCCCTCGTCAGATAGGCATAACACCCTCGTCCTTTGGTATATTAGATTAATGGATCCGCGCAGCTATTATTGGTACTCGTGGTACGGTACTAACACCCTTCCAGCTGGGGTTAAAGGTTGGACCCTGATAGTATATTAGGGCATGTCGGTTATAGCTAGCTCCCATTTTAGGTTTATTTGACTGTATTATACAGTATCAGTTATTGAATTACTAGTATTTTCAGTTTGCAAACTATTTCAGAACGTGTTTTATGCTTAGTCATGCATTCTTAGTCTTTACAGTTTACATGCATTTTTACTCAGTACCTCATGCTATACATTCAGTCAGTTATTCTCATACACATGAACCCATGCAAATCCGCCTAACCTTATTTAGCATACCACTACATTCAAAGTACTAATTGCATACTCATTCTTGCGTTATGATGTCTTAATAATAGGTTCGGATGCTCAAAGTCCCAATCGTACTTAGACTTTCCAGTGTACCAGCAGCATCAGCCTTGATGTGTTCTCATCTTTTGATGACGAGTTATCTTATATTCAATTATGTTAGTAGTTTAACTATTTAGTCAGTCGGAGTTAGTTGGGGGCTTGTCCCATTAACTCCACAGTCAGACAGTTTAGAGGCTTTCAGACTAGTACAGACAGTCAGTCAATTTTTTAGTTGTTATTGTCAACCATTTTATCAATATTGTCAGTATTATTTTATAGACATTATCATAACTATGATTTAAATGTTATGGTATTTTTCAGTTAAATTTCGCATATGATCTTTTGTTATCAGTTTTACCCAGTGCTCATAGTAGGTGCGGGTATCGCGGGTTAGCTTGTGGTCATTTATGATCTTAAGCACTATGTGACGTCCAGGGTGTACTCTCGGGGTGTTACAAACTTGATATCAGAGTCTAAGGTTTTAAAGTATCATAGGGAGTCTAAAAGTTGCGTTGAGTAGAGTCATGTACATGGGTGTGAAGCGCGCCACACTTATGGACAAGAGGCTACAAGATGTTTTAGGAAAAATTTCTCTTCTTTCATATCTCAGATTATTCTATAGAAAGGTCCTCTTAGAAAGTTATACAGATTCTCATCTTGATTTAGTCATACCAGACGTGCCTTATTTTCAATGTAACAGAAACAATCAAGCTTAAATCCTTATAGATAGAGATTTTCTCAGACAATTCCCATACACAGTTATGGGATTGTATGCAGGCTTCCAAAGTATGAAAGATTTCATTCATGATTTATGAAAATCATACATTTAGCCAAAGTCAAATATACTTTTAGATCCCTTCTTAGAATCCTATGATAGCATATGACCTAGATTTAGAAGTATGAACCTAGAAGTTTAGCAGCAGTAAAATAGGGATAGTATTATCAGAATTCAGTATATTTTGCATTCATAGGGCTAGTTGTATGAAAGGTGAATCAGTAGACTTGAAACAGTGTATGCAAGAATTTGAGCTAAGTATTATGGTGAGGGTGTGCTTATGGAGCATCCTTGAGCGCTAAGTTTGAATGGGGATAGTAAGGTAGTAGTTGATGTTCTTACCAGCTAAATTATGGGCTATAGCATGTTGAGTTTGGATGTCCAGGTGTAATGGTAATTCTCATGGTTTAGCAAGAAGAGTAAGTATAGAGATATGATATTAGTCGGCTTTAAAGGAAGTTAGTGTAGTTCATTAAGGGGTTGAGAATATCTATGTTAAGTGATAGAATCTAAGCTCAAATCTTTGAAGGTTGAGCTAAGCAAAAGGAGAGTTGAAACTCTAGTTAATATGAAATCATGGTATGGTGATACTAAATAAGGTTCTAAGTTGGTCAGTGTTTAAGTTGTTGTATGATGATTGTTGAGGCTATAGAAAGCTAAGAATTATATATCAGAAGTAAGTACTAGCGGTGGGCCTTACATTACCGGGTATAGTCTTTCGAGATAAGTATAGTGTTTATGTGCATTATTCTACCCAAAATCTAGAGTAAAGTGGTGACAGTTCAGTTTAGAGTTGTTGATTAAGTGGTTCACAGACTTAGAATGATTACTTTAAGCTAAGGGGAGATGATAGAGCGAGTAAGAAAGTTAGGCTCTCAGATCCTAGTAGTGATGCTAGGATGGGTAGAGAAGCAATAGGTAAGGATGATGCCCAACCCATTCTTATCTCAGTGCAAGGTTTTTCACTCATCACGATATATACTCATGCCTTACATGTCAGCCCCATGATCTTAGTTTATGTTCATGCACATCATAAAGAATCATGTACGCTTCCAGTCCCTAATATAAGGAGTTCTAGTTTTGCTCAGTAGTAAGATCCACGGATTTAGAAACTCCAAACTCAGGTCATACAGCTCATGACTCATGTACTCATGTTTTACAGTATGTTCAGTTCTAGTACTCATGCTACATACTCAACGATCAACGAAAATTTAGATTTTTGTTATGTATATCCTCAGGTTTGGTTTCTTTGATGAATTCATATTGTGGACATTCTATTCCTCGAGCCTTTTTTAAGTGTCAAGTTCTGTATCATGTTCATGCATACTTTAGGTCCTCAGATTTTAACCTTTCAATGACCTCTCCTAATTAAATGATGTAGTGATGAGAAATTGCTTAGGAGGGAAAGTGTAAATATTTTATGTTAAGAAAAAATTATTGCATACTTGTTTTAAATGAGGCTGTAGTTATGAACATAGGCTTGAATGTCATGTTGTTGTGTAAGTAGATAAATGCATTACGCATTAGTGAATGGCTAGTAAGAGGTTGTACTTAGTTGTTGAAGGGGAAATCAGAACTATTTAGGAGATAAGAGGTTATGAAATACAGAATGTATTGAATTCATGACTCAGACTAGTATTACAGTGTTATGTGTGCATTTTGTAGATTCGAGTAAGCTTGAACATAGTAGGAGAATTCATTCCAGCTCAGACTTCAGTAGGTAGAGTTGTCAGTGCCCATGTGAATATTTTCAGTAGTCTCGGGTGAAGTGCAGTATTAAGGTGGAAGGTATAGTTGATGGAGTATTCCAGGAGTATGTCTAAACTTGAAAGTAGTAGTTGCATTGTCTAAGGCATAGCAATTCTATCCTATCTTGGGTTTCGTAGGCCTATGCTCCGTGTTACAGAATTGTAGTCATGATGGGATTCCTTGTACAGATGTATTATTCAGATCATGCCCAAGATTCTCTGCTCTCTAATATTATTAAAACTTCTTAGAAAGACGTTGAAGAAATGCTCCAATTGAGTATAAGTTTTTAGTATGAGTTAGTTTGTATAGTCAGTAATTCAGTTTAGCAGTCAGACAGATAAGTTTCTATGGTTTCCCATCTTTCCATCTAGTCATACTATCCAAAGTCTCATGAATATGACAATTCCAAAAGGGAAAATGTTTGCATCCTGGTAGTTTATGAGTTCAGCTCAACTTATGTATCATGCCTCAGTTTTAGATTCTAGATATTCAGTCATGATTCAGTCCGTAAGTATCCTGTTCTCAGTCTTTCCTTAGTATTTCAGCCAAGTTCGTATCATTCTAAGGATGATATATCCCAATGAGAGAGATGCTGTAATACCTGAGTTTTCATGTCCTAAATCACTTATCTTTTATTCATGAATCCAAATCCAGCTGGAGGTAATGGTTACTTATAAGTTGACTCTCTCATTTTTATCTCAGCCTTATAACCATTCTCATGTCATTGCATGTATTCACGAAATCAATTCAATCATGTGTCATGTTTAAGACTTAGTCATGTAATCGTATTCCAGTCATACATGTATAGTATATTCTCTCAGTTACCTTAGTAAAGTACTCTCAGTCTAACCACTCTTATTCAAGGGTGAATGATTCCAAGGGGGAGATAATGTAACACTCTGTATTTCTTGGCCAAGATTTTGAAGCGTCGTTCTTATGTGTATTGACTCTAATACCATGAATTTATTGTGAATAGACATATCATGATCTTTGTGAAGTGATTTCTAGGTGAAAAATATTCATAAGAATCATTTAGAACAAAGTTGAGCTAAGATTCTTTGATTCGTCCAAAATTTGGTAATCAATTCTACAAGGGTCTAATTTGAACATCTATAAAATTTTATAGACATAGAATTTTGCATATCAAGACCCACCAAATTGTATATAATTGAGTCAGCTTTCCAACAATACCAGTTTTGTCTTAATCCAATATCCGATCAAAAAGTTATAGCCATTTTCGTGAGAGAGGCAGTAGCTGCGTGCGATTAGCATGCGACGCACACTCTATTTCACCCCTAAGGGAGCATGAGATGTAGCATGTGGTGCATGCTCTATTTCAGTGCTCCAGAGCATGCGACACACGCTCTATTTCGCCACTGAGGTTTCCAGCTTTCAGACACATCTTTTCAGGGGCATTTTAGTCTTTTCCCTTCACCCAACTGATCTAAAACACAGGATTTAGGGTCCCAAAAGCATAAGTAACTATTCTATTCTCAAAATTTCCCCCAATTAAAAGCATTCTCTCCCAAGAACAAAACCCAAGCCTCTTCAAGATTCAAGCCCTTCCTTCAAGAAAACAAAGAACTCAAGTGTTCCAATCCAAGAAAGTTTTCAAGAAGTTGTTCTCTTTCAATATTTACGTTTCAAGGTATGTTAAATGTTCACCCATGGGCCTTTTTCACCCATGGAGTCCAAGAATCCATCTTTTATGTTTTACATTATGAAATTACATGTTTATAATGATTTATTTCCATGAAGTTTTTATGAATTTGGAATTATACATGATGTTTACAATCTATTTTCGTTGATAGCAACCCTTACACGTTTGAAGCATAAAATTTCATTTTTAAATACCTAAGTATGGTTTTAGTATTGCAATTATGTTGTTCCTACATATTGCACTCATTCCCATGCTTAAGTCCATGAATTTCTTACCATATAAATTTCAAGTTAAGATTATAAATTGTTTCAAGTGGAATGCATTATAGTATGTTTTAATTATTGTGGTTTCCATATCATGTTTATGAGAATTCAGAATAAATCCTCAGCTTATGATTTTGTTATGTGATCGTGCTATCTCATCATGTTTAAAGTTATTCCCATGTTTATATTCATGTCTCCCAAGTGTTTGATGAAATGTCTAAGGGATGAGTTTTGAACAATGATCCCTATTATGGTTATCTCTAAAAGTTTCATGTGTTCCTATTGTTATTTATTGCTATTGAGTCCTGGGAGTTTGAATACCCAAAAACTTAGCTGCTTAGTTAGTTTTAGTAGTTTCAGAATGGTTTCAGATAAAACCATTAGCGTCATCAGTCCAGTCAGTTATCATATTCAGTTATACTTAGATCAGTCCATAGTTCAGTGTCATTCAGTTGGGAGTAAAACTTAGCACCAAGTGAACATAGGGATGGTGTCACCCCCGTCAGTAGGCATGAGGAACTTGTCTCCTCCGTCAGTTAAGCATGAGGCACTTGTCTCCCCCATTAGTAGGCATGAGACGTTAGTAGAAGCCCCTAGGTTCCAGAATTACGTTGCCAGTATAAGATTTGGGGGTCCCCTATCAGATAAGCATGACACCCTCATCCTTTGGAATAGTAGATTAGTGGATCCACGCAGCCATTATTGGTACCCGTGGCATGGTACTAACACCCTTTCAGCTGAGTTACAGGTTGGATCCTGATAGTACATTAGGGTATATCAGTTATAGCTAGCTCCCACAGTATTAGTCTAGAAATTAATTTCAGGTTTGCTTGATCGTATCATACAGTATCAGTTATTCAGTTACCAGTATTTCAATATTTTCAATTCATAAACTATTTCAGAACTTGTTTTATGCTTGGTCATACATTCTCAGTCTTTAAAGTTTACATATATTCTTACTCAGTACCTCTTGCTATACATTCAGTCAGTTATTACTCATACACATGAACCCGTGCATATCATCCTAACCTCATTTAGCATATCAATACATTCAAAGTACTGATCGCATACTCATTTCTTGCGCTATGATGTCTTATATCATAAGTTTGGACGCTTGGATTCCCGATCGTAGTTAGACTTTCCAGTGCATTAGCAGCAGCAGCCGTGGTGAGTCCTCAACTTTTGAGGACGAGTTATCTTATATTCAGAGTATTTCAACAATTTAGTCAATTGGAGTTAGTTGGAGGCTTGTTCCATCAACTCCACAGTCAGACAGTTTAGAGGATTTCAGAATAGTACAGACAATCAGTCAGTTTTTAGTTGTTATTATCAGCCATTTTATCAGTATTGTCAGTATTGTTTTACGGACATTATCAGAACTATAATTTAAAACCTTCTAGAATTTTTTAGTTAAATTCTGGATATGATCTTTTATTATCAGTTTTACCCAGTACTCACAGCAGGTACAAGTATCATGGGTTAGATTGTGGTCACTTGTGACCGTAATCACCGTGTGACATTCAGGATGTAATCTCGGGATGTTACAATGTCCATCTTCTTCCATGGCCCTTTAACTTCAACAACTTTTGAAGAGGAAGGAGTTATAATTTTTTTTGTTTTCAGATTGGACAATATTTGGCAAATTTTTCTTTTCTTCCTCCTAACCACCACTGTATGAGTGTATGGCTCTCTCGCCTTCTTAGATGGTATGACACCCCTCTTAGATTTCAATTCCTCGACAGCTTCACTGATAGTTTCTAGTTTTTTAAGGAGTTTATCTTTTCTATTCTTGCACACTTTGAATTTGCAATGAGAACATGAGGGTGAATAAGGGTGAGAGAGACCACTGTAAGGATGGGAGTGACCATAGTATGGGTGAGAGGGACCAGTAAAATGGGTAATTTCAAACATATTTATTTTTTCTTAAGCATGAACATGCTCATCATCACGATTGGCAGTAGCATCAGCCTCAGGATAGCAACCGCTAACATCAACAACTCCACCAGTAATAACCCCAGAAGAAGCACTCAGATCTGTTGCAGTAGATTGGTCATGAAGAGCCTCAACATTAGGTTGACCGTGCCTAACTGCTCTTCCTATGGCTGTGGCTCCAGCCAATTCCTTCTTTATTAACTCCACCGCTGGGTCTGCTATTATATCAATAAGACCTAGAGTAATAAAAGAAGTCATCCCCAACTCCTGCTTAGTAGGCACGATCCATGGATGCACAACCTATAAAAAAAGACATATACATTTAAATCATCTAATAATTTGCAATCAGTTGGATTACATGTTAACACATACAACTTATGCAATAGATGATCTATCTGTCACAATAATTAATCTGTCTGTCACAACAGATTAACAATATGTTACATCAAATTACCCATTTGTTGCATAATTTGCAGTAGATGGGTAATCTGTTAAGTCGGGTTCAGAGAATTAAAGCAACAAATGGGTAATCTGTTGTGAAATATGGATCTTCTGTCGTAATAAATTACCTATCTATTGCACCAGTTGCAGTAGATGGGTAATCTGTTGCAACAGATGATCCATCTTTTCTAAAAAAATAGCACATCTGTTTCAATAGCTTTCTAAGTCAAATTATTTTACTTGAAAGAAGATGTACTGCATCATCCGGAGGGTTAAAGAGATCAGCCTCTTTAATTCTTGTGTTGTTCTTTACAGCCAACCACCTAAGGATCCTTGGATGAGAAACCTCATCCGAGTAATCCTTGACCTACTTCGGAGGAAAGGAATGGCTTCAAATGCCCAAGCCTAAAATATGTAAATAGGAAGCAAGCAAAAAAAGGTCATAATAGTTATTCAATATAAATTAATGGATGAGTAAACAAAAAATGATTAAATTTACCTTAAAAGCTTAAGGAAAGTTGTATAATGTGGTCGTCTTTGGGGATAACTTTGTCAGTAAATATTTGACTGTCAAGTTGTAGCTGTCATATCCCCAGAGATAATTGTTGAAATTATCAAAATCCTCAGCAAGCGCCAAAAAATCATCTTCTATGACTTTGTTGATATCTCTTTCCAATATAACAGAATGGGCAAACTAAACCAATCACAATTGCTTCCTGTACTGCTTTGGTATGGTTTTACCCTTGAGATCATCTATTAAATATGCTGCTTTATAGCTATATTCCTTAATGTCGAACCACCCATCTATTTTTCATTGCGTTTGTTGGCTTTATTGGGTGGTCGCTTGAACAATGCCTTCCCTTTATTTAATGGTGGTGGTTTGGCTGTCCTGCTTGCCTTGGACTTTTTGCGGGGTGTTTCCTTATTGAGAGGTTCATTTGTAAGATCGCATCTCAAGTCTGTCAATATGGCAAACTCTTTCATGCCAAAATAAACCGACATGCAATAGTAGTTGATCCAGATTTCATCCATCTTTATACCCCCTCCATCGAATCTTTATCATCCCCCATGTACTTGATCCTACACTTGAGAAGATTGTATACTAAGTTCATTTAAAAATGGGCAGTGTGGTCCTCAGGCAGCTCAAGAAATCATCCAAAGCAACTCCTTTTAAGAAGTTCGTCTATGTTTTATTCTTTATAATATTCCTAAATTCATCAAAAAGTTTTCTCAACTGACATTTAAGTACAAGATCACCAGTTAGTTCTGCAGGGTGATCTATCGGTATCGCAACTTGAAACCTGTCAATATTAATAGTTTTGATAGGATCATGCTGGGATTTCGATCTTAATTTACCCCCCATTGGTGATGCATCATCATGTTGATTAGCATCATATTTCTCACTTTCTGCTTCTTTCTCCTCTTATTTATCTTCTTCTTCCTCCTCACTTTTATTTTCCTCACTAGCCTCTATATACCCTTCTTTATCTCTCTTTTCATAACTTTTCTTAGCTTCATTTATCCCTGACTGAGATTGTTCAGAAAATTCCTCCGAATCCATCTGTACTCTAGCCTTTTTTGTTAGGTGGTCAGAAGTTGATCCACTTTCAATTTCTTTTCTTTTGGGAGACATCTTTTAACTACAAACAACAGAAAAAACAAAAAATACATTACATTTGATGTCTGCATAATTTAAAAAAAAAAAGATAAGACAAATTTCAATAAATTATTATACGCCACATTAAAAAAAAATCCAACTAATAACCCATCCGTTGGAACATATGGGGAATTTGTTTGAAGACCTATTTAATATCTCCCAACAGATATTCCGCCTATTGCAATAGATAGACCACCAAAACTACCATCACCACCACCAAGACCACCACCAATGCCACCAAGACCACTACCAATGCCACCAATACCAGTACCAACACCAAGACCACCGACACCACCATGACCACCAATATCGACACCACCAACAACACCAAAAACACCATCCAACAATACCACGACAGTCAACAAAATACCGTGACAAAAACTAAGGTTTTCTTGGGTTCTTCCTACGTTGTTTATCTTCAAAACTCAAAATTATTAACTCATTCTCGAAGGTAATACAACTAAAAGCCTTCTTTTTCATCATTAACTAAAAAGACCTAATTTTTAGAATAAATAACAAATGTAGAACTCTTCTCAAACTCTGTTGCCTGCAAAGACAGAGAAAACGATGGATACAAGCAAGAATAAAGTCAAAAATAACAACATTATGGTTGAAAATGGAAAGAAAATCGATCTCTTTTGAAAGGTTAAGCAAAATGTTGAGTAGTTGTTGTCTGTAGTGTTGAGAAAGAAAAAAAAAAGAGCAAAACCTCAAGATTTTAAATGATAAAACGTTTTTCCCTCAAATGGATGATTTGTATGGGTTGGTTTGTATTTTTGAAAAAGAATGATAAGTTTTGAAATTGTTAATTTGGTCCGAATTGATCTTAATTAGTTTTTTTAAAATTTATAAGATATAATTTTTAAACATCCATCATAATAAAGTGTATTAAGTGGAACACTGATGAATTTTAGGTATTATCTTATTAATAAGTTAATAAGAATCGTTTCAACTCAGAGTGATCGATCGACGACTCAGGTCAGGAGAAATACAATACAAATATCATGCAATTGCAAAGACTCAATTGAAGTTGTAGTTGACCCTGTCAACTTATCCCTAGTTCTAGATAAATCAATTTAGGTATTAGCTTAATAATAAGTTAATAAGAATTATTTCAACTTAGAGTGATTGATCGATGACTCAGGTCGGGAGGAATGCAATATCAACATCATGCAATTGCAAAGACTCAATTGAAGTTATAGTTGACCCTATCAACTCATCCCTAGTTCTAGCTTAATAAATTTAGGTATTATCTTAATAATAAGTTAATAAGAATCATTTCAACTCAGAATGATCGATCAATGACTCGAGCTGGGAAGAACACAATACCAATATCATGCAATTGCAAAGACTCAATTGAAGTTGTAGTTGACCCGATTAACTCATCCCTAGTTATAGCTAAATCAATTTAAGTATTAGCTCAATAATAATTTAATAATAACCGTTTTAACTCAGAGTGATCGATTGACGACTCAGGTCGGAAGAAACGTAATACCAACATCATGCAATTGCAAAGACTCAATTAAAGTTGTAGTTGACCCTATCAACTCATACCTAGATATATATAAATCAATTTAGGTATTATCTTAATAATGAGTTAATAAGAATTATTTCAACTCAGAGTGATCGATCGATAATTCAGGTCAGGAAGAATGCAATACCATTATCACGCAATTGCAAAGACTCAATTGAAGTTGTAGTTGAACCTGTCAACTCATCCCTAGTTGTAGCTAAATCAATTTAGGTATTATCTTAATAATAAGTTAATAGAAATTATTTCAACTCAGAGTGATCGTTCGATGACTCAGGTCAGGTGGAACGCAATATCAATATCATGTAGTTGCAAAGACTCAATTAAAGTTGTAGTTGACCCTGTCAAATCATCCCCAATTATAGCTAAATAAATTTAGGTATTGGCTTAATAATAAGTTAACAGGAA
Organism: Capsicum annuum; assembly: GCF_002878395.1. Taxonomy (NCBI): domain Eukaryota; kingdom Viridiplantae; phylum Streptophyta; class Magnoliopsida; order Solanales; family Solanaceae; genus Capsicum; species Capsicum annuum. The sequence continues at coordinate 7,035,550 of NC_061117.1, forward strand.
TCGTTTCAACTCAGAGTGATCGATCAATGACTGGGATGGGAGAAACGCAATACCAACATCACACAATTACAAAGACTCAATTGAAGTTATAGTTGACCCTGTCAACTCATCCTTAGTTATAGTTAAATCAATTTAGGTATTAGCTGCATAATAAGTTAATAAGAATCGTTTCAACTTATAGTGATCGATCGATGACTCAAGTTGGGAGGAACGCAATACCAATATCATGTAATTGCAACGAGTCAATTGAAGTTGTAGTTAACCCTGTCAACTCATCCCTAGTTGTAGATAAATCAATTTAGGTATTAGCTTAATAATAAGTTAATAAGAATCATTTCAACTTAGAGTAATCGATGGACGGCTCAGGTATCAACATCATGCAATTGCAAAGACTCAATTAAAGTTATAGTTGACACTGTCAACTTATCCCCAGTTGGAGCTAAATCAATTTAGGTATTAGCTTAATAATAATTTAGGTATTGCAAAGACTCAATTAAAGTTGTAGTTGACCCTATCAACTCATCCCTAGTTTTAGCTAAATCAATTGCAAAGAAATATATTGCAACAGACGACTGAGTTGTTGGAAATTGTCAAACAGATATTGAGATCTGTTGGAACAGATTACCTATTTATTTTAATTATCAAATAGATATTTGCATCTATTGCGACAGATGACTGAGTTGTTGGAAATTTTCAAACAGCTATTGAAGTCTGTTGCAACAGATTACATATCTATTTGAAAATCTTTTTTTAATTTTGAAGCAATTTTCTATCCGAAATAAAACAGATGAAATACTAAGGCTATAAAAAATATTTCTTGGATAACTAAAAAATCTCCTCCTTGAGTAGTCTTATCTTGTCTTTTCAATGTCACTCATCTCCTCGTTCCCCTCAAAGATATTAATGAATATTAATTCATCTATCTTCTTTTTCTTTCCCTCCTCTTTAGGGTTATCACAACCGTCTTATTTTTTTCTCTTTTTCCTCTCCTCTTTCTCATTAGGATCCTTTCGGATCTTAACCATTCTATATCTTTTCTCAACTGAAATTGTTATTCTGATCCCCTTACTTTTAAAATTGCAAGTATGGTTCACTATTGCTCTTTCATTCTCATTTTCTTCTTTGAAAGTTATTTAAATTAATCATTTCCATCTATTTTTTAATTTAATTACCCTTTACCCATATCCTATTAATTTTAAAAAAATGAAGGAAAGGTGACTTTTGAGTTTAAAAGTCATGTTGGCAGTATCATATTTTTGTATGTATTTTGTTTGTTTCTTTATTATTGATATTGATGTTGTTGGTGGGGTTGGTGTTGTTGGAACGTGTGGTGTGGTGGTGTTGATGGTGTTGGAACAAATGGTGTTATTTTTTATTGTTGATGTTGCAACAGACAGAGCAACTATTGAAACAAATCAAATCACTAGCAAGGTTGGTTTGATGTATTCCAACAGATTACATATCTTTTGCAACAGACTCCACATCTATTACAACAGATGCATAGCCTATTACAACAGATTTCCCATCTGTTCGGGAATCTATTGCAATAAATATGAAGTCTGTTACAACATATGTGTAATCTATTGGAATACATCAAACCAGCCTTGCTAGTGGTTTGATTTATTCCAACAGTTTCTCATGTGGAGTCTGTTGCAATAGATGAGTAATACGTTACAACAGATGGACAATCTTTTGTAGTAGAATGGAGAAATTGTTGAATAGATGTTGAAATGTGTTATATTTATTCAATTTTGTGTTACCTTTTTTAAAATTATGCAGACATCAATTGTAATGTTCTTTTTGTTCTTCTCTTGTTTGACATCAATTATTTTTCTCTTGTTTGTAGATATAAAGAAATTAAAGTTGATCAACTTTTGTCCGACCAACACAAAAGGCTACAGTAAAGATAGGTTCGAAGGAATAAGCTGTTTGCAGATAGAACCACTTCATATGTGGGAGGTATGTATTACTGATCATATTATCGTGAAAACACATATCGAGTACACTGATTTTGTGAATACTATTTTTTACCGATTAGGCATTGATCATTCAAATAAGATATCTGTAATTTTATAGTTAAGTTTAATAGGTACAAACTGATAAGGCTGAAGGACCATGAATATGGTTTTGATACCCTGTTAAGATTTAATGACAGTTGTTGCTCATGTTTAAGTGTCAAGCTTTGTGAAGGGATCAAGTTTTGGTGGCAGTGTAAAAAGATTCAACAGTGATTGGACTAATTTTTAGGGTGAATTGGACCCTGAGAAGGCCTTCGAAGCCTCCCACTGCTGCAACCAGGAACGAAAATCAACATAGTTACTGCCCTAGCCTAAGTTTTTATGGTTGGGTTCTCAGGGTGATAATTATACGTCAAAAAGTGTTGTATGAGAAAACCTGCGAGGAAAAAGAGGAGTTGATGAAGATTATATCATCTGAAAACTAATTGAAGAGGAAATATTGGATAGGAGGGAATTTTAGCGAATCTAGCCAATTAAATTGACTTAAAACTTGAGAAATCTGAATCACGTGCAAATATGAAAATGTATCCAAAAATGAAAATTCGTCTGTCGTTTCTCTTAAAGAAAAATAGTGCAGCTGGGCACTTTGCTAGGGAGCGCAACTAGGTAGCGTGGTCGGGATGATCATCTGCATAGAAAATAACAGAATACCAAGAAAGCAACTTTGCGGGCATCGAGGGTTGAAATGATGTACAGTAAGTCAAGAAAACTTGCCCCAAGAACAGTTGCAGCTAAAATAAGGACTCTAAGCGAAGGTGAAAATTTCTGAATTTTAAATTGCATCCCATGCCTTCTTGTTTGTGGTTCCGATTAGGTCCACTGCTATTGACCTAATCGGAACCACAAACAAGAATAAAAGGCAGATTGAGTATCATTACTTCCTTAGCCATATGGATATAATTTATTGTGTTTTCTTGCCTTAGCATGCTTTCAACATATCTTTGAGAAGATCAAAGGCTTCTTGTAGTATGTGAATCCCGATAATTTTCAAGCTTGCCTCCAACTTGCTGATTTGGTATTCAAGTTTGTCGTTGCCGTCTTTGAGGTTAGTATAGAGTTCTTGGTCTTTTGTGAGCTCGTCAATGAGGAACACTTCCTTCAAACTTGTGGCATTGTAAAAGGCCTTCAGAAGGCTTCCAAAATACTTTGAGCCTACGTGGACCCTTCAATGTGTTGTGCCACATAAGCATTAAGATTGTCAAAAATACGGTTTTAATTAGTTCAGGGGTAATAGGACTCTCCTAAAGTTCGGGTGTGTCTCAGTATTTTTGTGTATAGTTCAAGATGGTAATAGCGTATTTTCTCAAAAAAAATCATTTGAGATGTTTCAAAATTATAACTTTCCTTTTAGCTAAGCATCATATTAAGGAAAAATCCAAACTTTAATATTGTCTTTTTAGTTTTATATTTAAAACAAGTTTGTGGGATCCATAACTACACTTGTCAAATAATAAACTACACTCGTATGAGTAGTGTTGGTTATATGACTCAGGAAAATAAAATTTCTTCGAGAGACACAGTTATTTGTAAAACACTAAAATGACAGTTTGGTATGTTAAAACTTTTGCTATGCGAGATTCGATCACAAGATTCTATTATATGCAGCCTCATCTTGCAATTATATTAGAGATTGTTTTCAATACTACCGCCTAATCACATGACAACTTTATCAGCTACTGCAAGTCACTTCTTATTATTTGTGAAACACTTAACAGTGCTTTCCTTTATGAAGTGAAAAATGATTAATTTCTCCTGTGATGGATTCCCTTGTAGTAGAAACATTACATTAACATCAAGCAAAAGTCAAAGATAGACATTAAAATATAATTAGTCTTGCTTTTTGTGTGTGTATGTGTGTGTGTGGGCATCTTGCAACCACTGAGAATGGAAAATGGAGCTAATAAAACTGCTAATGGAAAATTTAAAACTGAACTTGCTATTAAGATTCTCCTAGTAGTATCAAATAGGGAAATTCAGCAACTTACACAAAGAGAAACCAAGTTTTTCTTGATTTGATTGATTGCTAATATTCCAATTTTGACACTTAGGTAGCTGTTAATTATGGATGCTATAACTGGATCATCACATCAGCAGCAGCAGCAAAACCATGTTTTATTTCAAGGTAAAACTTTTATCCTTCCTTTTTCTTTCCTGCTAATTTGTTCTTGTAATTTATGCACCACTTTATGTTGTAAATCTTACGGAAAATACCTCATCACCAACACTTGTAGGAAGTTCACATAGCTTGAGATATGTTAAAAGACATTGTCCTTAAGGATATTTCATCTGATATAGGTGTATTGTATTCCCAGAATTTAATAAGTTCTTCTAGCATTAAACTACGATCCAGAAACTAGATAAGCATCTAGTATCCCCGAACTATGAACAAAGTGCTACGACATAGTCCAACTTTATAGGGATCCTATTACACTAGACTCAATTTTAGCGTATTTTTGTCACCTTTTTGTGCTGACGTGTCACCTTTGTTACATAAAATGCGACCCACGTCAAAGGTGTCACGTCAGCTAAAAAGGTTGACAAAAGGTGCCACATCAGCTAAAAAAGATGTCAAAAATACGCTAAAATTTAGTTTGGGGGTGACAGGAACCCCGAGAAGTTGGAGTGTGTCGTAGCAAATTTGGCTATAGTTCAGGGATACTAGATGCTTTACTCAAGAAAGATTTGATAAAAATGAAAAATCCAATACTTCAAATATAGGAGGAAGAATTTATATGGATGTATTGTTATCCACTCGCAGTAAGAAGACTCCATTATATATATAGAATAAGAAATGAACCTTTTTAGATCCAACGGGTATGAGAGAGCTAAAGTCAATATAGAGAGACTATATTAAGAATAGGCTATAAAGAATAGAGTGATTGTCGATGAATGACAATTAATCTGTTTACAAAGACCATGATAAATGTTATATTTGTACAAAATAATGACTCGTGAATAGGATTGATTAAGCGTTATTAATATCGTATAATCATAGACAAAAGCTAACAATGTTAGAAACTAACAATTTTTTGAAATATAAGATTATTTTTCCAACGCTTTATTCTCGTCCATGATACTTTTTCCCTCATTTTTAGTTGTTGTTTGGTGGTGGCCTTAGGTGACAATCTGTATAGCGAACTATGGAAAGCATGTGCAGGTCCCATGATGGATCTTCCCCGTCCCGGGGAGAGAGTATTCTATTTTCCGATGATGCACGTGGAACTGGTAACTTCTTCCTCTTCACTTTGTGTATCCTCCTGTGATTATTGCAGGCTGAACTTCATTTCCTTCTTTAATATCCTCGGCATGTTTGTTATATGTCCTGAGCCGGGGTCTATCGGAAACCACCTCTCTACTTCATCATCTGAGGCAGTGGTATGGACTGCGTACACTTTACCCTCCCCAGACCCCACTTTATGGGAATACACTAGGTATGTTGTTGTTGTTGTTGTTGATATCCTCGGCATGTTTACTTTTAAATATGCAGTTGAAGGAATCAGCTGATCAGATTGTACCATCGTTCCACCTCCCTTCACGTATCCTCTGCAGGGTCATTAACATTCAGCTCAAGGTATAACTCTGCCGCCCTTGTGACTTGTGAGCCTATGTGTGGTGAAATCATCTCCCAATTCTCCGACCTTGAGTGATCAAGGTTCTCGTGAAAATATACTTGGAAAATCAAGTAGGCTATATTTGCTGCTGGTTAACTCATGAGTGTTTTGAAAATTCTATGAGTTTTACTGTTCTATTAACAATTCTACTATCTAGATCATGCCGAGAAAGTGATCTAACAAACTCCTTAAGTTATGATCTGTATAAAATTTCAACTACAACTTTTACATTATCAAATTCAAACATTTTCATTTGATATAAATTTAAAACAATTGTTGGGACGATCTCTAGAGAAGTATTCAAGTCATAATTCATGTCGATTAGGGTGTTAACTCAATACACCTTTGTGGTGGGCGCGGATACGGAGTCTTCTGGTTAAATTGTCATTGTTAAAAAAGGAAATTGTTTGACATCTTTAAATCTTATGATTTATGAAACCATGAAGAATGATTACTCCTTTCCCCCCTGTGTTTTGTCGATGTGGGAAGAGTCCATGAAGAACGATTACTCCATGAAGAATGATTACTCTGTCGATGTGGGAAGCGTCCATGAAGAATGATTACTCCTTTCCCCCCTGTGTTTTGTCGATGTGGGAAGCGTCCTTACACCCCCTCTTATGGACTCATGTGGGACACCCCCCTCTTATGGACTCAGAGTCCTCGCTACGGTTTGCGCTATTTGTACCCGCTCTGGGCATAAACACGCATGGCTTTAAAACGTGTCATTAGAGACTTATTTACTTATATACCCAGCATCTCTCCTGTATTTTGCCGATGTGGGACTCCTTATCCTAAGTTGAGGTGTTGCAGAATGTGATCGCCCGCTGATTACACTAACTACTTTTTCCTAATTAGGTGGAACCTGAGACTGATGAGGTTTACACACAAATCACTTCGCTCCCAGAAGAAAATGTGAGAACTTGGTTCTTCATATAACTACCTTTTAAAAGAATATATATGAAGATGAAAGCTAAATCCTAACAGTTAGGTCACGACTACTTGCAGCAAAACGACCAAACAATTCCTGATGCTTTGAGTCCCGAGCCTCCTACTTTGCAGTTTCACTCATTCTGCAAGAATTTGACTGCCTCTGATATCAATAGTAACTGGGGACTCACTGTGCGACGAGATGATGCCATCAAATGTTTTCCTCCCCTGGTAATTTTGTTTCAAAGAGCTTTTAGCTTTGGATTATTTAGTTTCTTTAATTGATTTTCTTGGTCTACATGGTTATTAATTAGGATATCACCAAAGAGAAACCAATCCAGGAGTTAATAGCTACAGACCTTCATGGTTTCGAATGGCAATTTACTCATGTATTTCAAGGTAATACTTATTTCTCACCTTACTTTAGAGCAAGGTGAAGTTGACACTTCGCGTTGTGATTTTTCGTACACAATAAATCATCATTTTAATGACATTTGACAGGCCAACCTCGAAGACATTTGCTTACGAAAGGTTGGGGTAAATTTGTTGCTAGTAAGAGATTAGTTGTTGGGGATTCCGTTATCTTCTTAAGGTAATTGTTTCGTCTATGTGTATCCTAATCAGTTGTGATGTGCTAAGATTTATCTGTGTAACCATATAAATCTGTCATATGCTGCTTCAAGGGGAGAAAATGGTGGACTGCGTGTTGGGATTAGACGCTGTGCTCATCCAAGTCACAACATTGGTTCATCACCAGTTTCGAGTCAAACCGTTGAAGGAGTACTTTCTGTGGTTTCCCATGCTTTTGCAGCTGGAACACTCTTTTCTGTCTATTGTCAGCCACGGTATAACAAACCCGTCACTTCGTCAAGCAGACGTACCTTACTACTACATGCTTGTTCTTATAAATGCCTAATTGTAATATTTCCAGGATGAGTGGATGCTTTTTAAGCTTGAACAAATATCTAGAGCAGAACAAACAGAACATATCAAATGAAAATTCAGCTCCGGTTACTTCCAACGGCCTTTACACAAACCAGGTCTCAGTTAATGATCTTGATTGTGATGTATTCAGCGATATCTTCTTAGCTCCAGACTCTCACTTTATGAAGAGTACACTACAGTCGAATGAGAACGATGCAGGAGTCGCTTGTACTGTCCAAAGTATGATAATGACTTTGTACTATATTTATTTTTCCAAGTTATTAACGGTTTGGTGATATACTACTACTTCTTCACTTAGGTTTTGAGGAATGGCCAGAAATCGAGATAGAAAGTCTCCTTACCTATTCACCGCAGCTTATACCAGAGCTTTCTATGACGACTTCAACTTTAATGCAACCAACTGATGCCTTACAAATGACGTGTACATATTCTACAACGAGCCAGCTTTCCACTGAGGGATCTGGTTGTGGTGGTGAGGTGATCTCTTGGGCAGGATACCAAGTGGCCCAACAATATGTTCCTATACTCAATAGAGTCATTCAGCGTTACCCAAGTACTATCTCCGGCTTTAAGGCAATAACTGGTGATCTGCAGTCGGCGTACTTGGAGATGTTGGCCAAGTTGGTAAACTTGCTTGAGCAATCCACAATAGGAAACATGGACAGCAGGGACCAGTCCCAGGTCGTTGAGCAATATCTTGCAGATTTGAAGTTTATCGGCATTGATATAAGCTGGATCGAAACCCGTTTAGGACAAGTTGGTGAAGTCTTGAAAAAGGAAAAGTTAATCCAATACCAACACGCGCTCGCGCAGAGAATTGAGGAAACACAATGCATACTTGGGAAACTACATGTGGAGCTTGATTCGGTGAAGAAGGAGGTCGACGAGTTGACTCCCAAAGTTGGTCCCAACCCTCCTTCAAAAGATTGTTCTATTCTTGAGGGCCTACTCTAGGTATTTAACTGTTCTTTTTCTTTTATAGTTTCGAAGGGGAGCCTTGGAGTAACTGGTAAAGTTGCTGTCTGTGACCAGGAGGTCATGGGTTCAAGCCTTGGAAATAGCCTCTGACAGAAATGCAAGGTAAGGCTGCGTACGGTACACCCTTGTGGTGGGGCCCTTCCGCGACGCTGCGCATAGCGAGAGCTTTAGTGAACCGGGCTGCCCTTTTTTTTTCTTTTATAGTTTCAGATACTGTTTAATTACAAATTCTGGATTTAAGATATGGCTAACATTAATATGAGGACTTGTATGAATACACTAGCTGAGCTTATTGCATAGAAATGTACTAGAAAGATAATTTTTTGGCGATAAACTGTGAATTATTATCATACCAAAGCAAATTGTTTACAAACAAAAGAGCATCTAGACCTCAGAAAAAACAAACAACAAAACAAGATATAATTAAGTACAAGCTATGTTGTTCGGACTCTTCAAAAATATCGATGGATGTGTGTTGGATCCTCCAAAAATAGTGTACTTTTTGAAGGATCCAACACGGGTGTGACAACATTTTTGGAGAGTCCGAGCAACTTAGAGTACAAGTGTCTGAATCAAAACTTGGCAATCCCTTGCCTTCCTAGCTATATTGTTCGGACTCTTCAAAAATGTCAACGGATGCATTTCATATTCTCCGAAAGTAATGTATTTTTGGAGAATCCGACACGGGTGTAGCATTGAAAGTGAAGAGTCCACACAACTTAGCTTCCTGGAACCAATAACCAATTCTAGTCTCCCTTTCCCCTCCTATATCTGTGCAATGATTAACTTTGCATTTGTAGTTATTTTCCTGTACTGTTTCCAATTCTTTGCTTGCCAAGTATAGTATACTATGGCTCCATTTATAGCAGAAACAACCTCCTTCCAAGGGCGGAGGGACGGATCTATAGTAGCCAGTGGGGGTTCTCGGGAACCCACAACTGCTATAGTAAAACCTGTAATTATAGTGAAAACTATATTAAGACAAATAAGTTTTCTTTTATCGGAACACATAACCAAATAAGTGGCAAAGAAGGCACCCTGAAGTTTCACTGTCCAGTAGCACGCGGAAGCGGAGAGTCACTCCTATCCAGCTAGCTAGACCCACAGCT
>NC_061117.1:7045237-7067189 GCF_002878395.1 Capsicum annuum
AGAAAAGATAGTGAAAATATCTAAGATACAGAAAAGATAGTGAAAATGTGGAATACATTGACATTCCTTTATATTTGTTAGTAAATTTTATTTTTAAAATAATTTTGTACTCATGTATATCAAATTTTTAAGTTAGCCGTATACTTTAGATTTATAGTTTCATTGAAAAATTTGAAAAACTTATCGTGTTTTATATTAGTTTCAGCAAGTACATGCGTAATAGCTGAAGATTAAAAATATTTTAACATGCAACACAAGTAGTGTTTAGATTTTGCGTCAGAATTTAGTCAAAAAATGTACTTTTCATTGTTTAAAATTTTGTAAATTTTTGTAGTATCCGCTCTAATGTGAACTCATGTGATTTAATTCTCTATCCTTTGTGAAGTACTATGTGATTATGTTTTGTGCCTCGATGTCTTCACTAAGAAGATCAATTAGTGATTGACAATAAAGTTGTGCAATCTGATTTAATTTTATCCTAAATGTGCGACATTTGACCTTCGAATTCCATGTAAACAATTCAGAAATTTTCTAAGGGAATGTAAAGACAATTAAAATTAGTCTAGAGTTTATTAAGTTGGTATTTTTTATTCATCCAATATCAAGAAAATTAATTAAAAACTTCTTCAAGGAGTTATCAAGTAAAATTGCAAATTCATAATATTTACTAAAAAGAAACCAAGTCAACTAAATTGTACTATTACCTTTTCTTCATCTATGTTTTCTAAAACGAAAGCAATTCTTTTACAGAAAAAGATAGACAATAAATCTGCAAAGAAAATACAATAAATATTTGAAAAAAATATCAGATAAAAACAAACAAAAATTATAATTAGTTAAGTTTATTAAAGTGCCCAATAAAATTTTATATTTTGTCTATGCCAAGAAAATAAAGAGAAGTTTTTCTTTTTTGTATCTTATAAAATTCTTCATCTTCAACGATTCAAAAGAAAATATCTAAAAGTAATAAGCCTCTAAAGTACGTTTGTTACACGTGTATATTGCGTCAATTCATAAAAAACGTATTCGCTCCCTTTTACTTGTCATAAAATTTTGTACTTAAAATATACAATAATTTTTTTTCCTTTAACAATATTATGAGTTTTAGATTGACGTGTGAAATAAATCTCGATCGAGGCTATACTTACAAACATAAAAGAACATTCATTATTCATGATCAAGAAATTCAATGTAATGAAAAAGAAAATTAGAAATCGAAAACCACGAAGTTACGTCAGAGATTCAATGACGAAAGTTATTACAAACATAAAAAGATATTTTGTTATTTTTGATCAATAACACTAGCATAATAGAAAAAGAAATCATCAAGAAATTCAATGTAATGAAAAAGAAAACCTGAAATTGAAAATCACGATTTACGTCAGAGATTCAATAACAAAAGTTACTTACAAACATAAAAAGATGTTTTGTTATTCTTAATCAATAACACCCGCACAATAGAAAAAAGAAATCTGAAATTTGAATATTAAATCAAAAAATTAAGTTAGAAACTCAATAACAAAGCTACTTACAAACATACAAAAATAATTTGTTATGCTATTACATGTTGTAGAGGGAAGATTGTTCAATTTATAGAAGTCCAACATCTTTTCTCCTTAAAAAAAGGTTACTTAAATATGAGATTTTTTTATTTCTTTGAAAAAGTAAAAATTAATTATGGTAATAGATTATTTATGATAATATTTTTTTTTTTGCTAAGTAAATTATTTATGTTAGTATTTAGTTTTCTTTTAAAGTTTTAAATTTAAGTATATAATCTAATTCAATTAAAGAAAGGTCTAATGGTTATACTAGATGTACAGAGGAATAAGGTAGTTTCTTACAAATTTTTTCCTCCTTTTTCTTTTGGACGTATGTTTTTTTTTCTTTTTTTTCTAAAATTCTAAATTTAAGTATATAATTTAATTCAATTAAGGAAAGGTCTAATGATTAAATTTAAATAAATTTTATGTTTTAAATATTAAAAAATAGTGAAAAGACGATTTTGTCTATTACATGGTGTTTTAGTGAAGGACAAAAAAATTCAAATCACTTTTCTAATGGTCTTCACACTTTTAATATATTGTAGATGTAGATATAGATTATAGATATAGATATAAATTATACTCTAATTTAAGGACCAATAGTAAATTAATTATGTTGTAAAATTAGGTATTATTCATGAAAAGTAAATATTAATTGACAAAATAGGTTTACTCGTATCTAACCTTTATACCAAAATTGCTTAAAGTTTGGTTGAATATTCATCTATCACATGTATTTAGCAGCAAAAAAAATAGCAAAGCTACAACAAACAATATAATAATCTCAAAATAAAAAAGAAAAGCAAAATTAGTATGAAAAGATCGAGAAAATAAATTTAGTACAATGTTCATCCATAAAATATGACGTATAACTGCATAAGTATCCACGTAAAAAAGAAAAGCATGAATTAAAGTTAATTTACCTCAAAAACAGAAACTGGAAGAGAATTTTTCCTTAAGCCAAAACATAAGTTAGAATGCAATGATTAATATTATATTAATTTTATAAATGCAGAGAATATTATATTAATTTTATATTTTTTATCAAAAAATCCACAATAGTCGAATTATTTTTGGAAAAACATATTTTTTGATATATTTATTAAAGTCCTATCCCATATATTTTAGGAGTCAATATTATGATAATAGTTAAATAATAAATTAAGAAAAAAAAGTAAAAAGATAATCTTGTCTATTACAGAATCTTTTAATGAAGGGCAAAATGTTCAAACCACTTTTCTAAGGGTCTTCACACTTTTAATATATATAAGGATAAAGTGTAATTTAAAATATTCTTATTGGGTTATCGGCTTACCCACCCAATAAGAAAAAACTGAACCGAATCAATAACCCAATAATTTTTGGGCAAAATTCAGAAATAGCATTGTTTCATAGCAACAGTTTCATAATTACATAATATAGCAAGTTGTATTTTGTATTTTTGCAAATTATTGGTACAAAAATACAAATACATATGCTACAAAATGTAATTTGATAAAAGTGTTATTTTTTGTAATTTAATACTTAAGTATGCTACTTTATGTATTTTTTCCATAATTTTTTTTGTATAAAATCATTAATCCAATAACCCAATAATAATAAATCCATAACCATTTTATCGGTTCGATTTTTGCATACCATACCCCTATTTTGATCTGAACGAAAATACAAAACTTTTTTTTTTTTAAACAAAACATAAATACAAAACTTGAACCAAAGTTACTAGGTTTTGCCGAATCCGTGACAATCAGTACGACTCCGCTCCTGATTCTAGTAATTATATATTATTGAAAAAGGGACAAAAATTGGGTCGGGCCGTATAGTTTTAGTTGGGTCCAAATTTGGTTGATAAGATAATAAGATTTAAATTAATTTAATTTGCCTTAATCCGATAGTCTATCAAAAACAGCCTCTATACTTCAACTGAGGTAGTGATATGATCTGCGTCCACTCTACCCTTCTCAGACCTCACTAAGTGAGAATACACTGAGTATGTTATTGTTGTTGCAACCAATAGAAAACTGCCACATAATAAATAAAAAATTTAATTATGATTTAAAAAGGACCGTTAATTGTAAAGGTATATTTGAGCTATAAAGCTGAGCGAAGAGGTATTTTTGGCTCAAAACGAAGGATATTTTTGAACCAATTCCAATACTTGAAAGGTATTTCAGACCCTTTTCTGTTATATTATTTTATGTTGGTTGTCAACCTACCACAACTTCCCTAGACTTCAAAACATGTACACCTTTTCAAGCTCACATAATTTTTTTTTTTGTAGCCCCAACCGAGCTACTAAATTTCCCCCGAGTACACATGAGTGGACATAGGGTTGAGGAAATCTTTTAATTAGAAAAAAAAAAAAAGGACAGTTCAATGCACTAAAGCTCCCCTATACGCAGATCCAAGGAAGGGCCCCCACCACAAGGGTATATTGTACGCAGCCTTACCTTGCATTACTGCCAGAGACTGTTTCTAAAGCTTGAACCCGTGACCTCCTCGTTACATGGCAACAACTTTACCAGTTACTCCACTTTATATATAAGAATGACAATCACTATATCTGTCACAAAAAGTACATGGATTTTTAGTATTCACACCAAAATTCATCTGAGTTACAACTTATGTTTCAAGAAATAGGTATCTTCAGTACAACATTTGATTCTGTGCTGTTTTCGGGTATATCGATATAATACAGCGACTATGCCTCAGTCCCAGACAAGTGGGGATATCATATTAGTACACAAAATAATAATAATAATACTAATAATGATTTTTTTATTTTTTTTTGAATTTGGTAATGTTAATAATACTAATAATGATTTCCCTATCTTTGATTTCAAGGCTGCGATAACGGCACTTACTTACTTACGAAAGAATCATCAACCCTCCAATGATACAGCGGAGTCGACTTTCACGCGATTTAATCTAACAGTTCCAAGAATGTATTCAGGGAGTTCAGCCTCTTCTTTTGCCTGCAAATGTGTATCCAACAATGTTAGACAACAAAAACGCGACTGAACTGTTTACGGAATTAAAAGTTAAAACCAGGATGTCAACATCTATTTTCATTATCGACATGGAGAACATGATGGCATGCTTTTAAATGAGGCATAACACATAAATGTGCCTTTTAACTTACCTCAGTTGGCATTTATGCTCTCCAACTTTGAGTGTGCACAAGTAGACACGTAAATAAACTTGTATAAAGTTGAAAAAGTGGACTCATTTGTCCTATGTGGCAATTCACATGAGATTGCCATGTAAATGCCACATAGGACCTGTGTGTTTACTTGTTCAACTATATGCAAGTTTAACTGCCTACTTGTGCACACACAAAGTTGGAGGACGTACAAGCCAACTAGTTCAGAATATTTTAACTTTTCATTTTACCATTTGTTCTTTGTTTGATAGCAAATGATTGTGTTGAGGAACAACTTGTCTCTAGTTCTATTAGGTATTCTTAGGTTTTTGTGTTTTAGGTTTGGATCTAAGTATTCCGAACTTATATGCTGGGAGAGGGAAACAACGAAATCGCCATGCCATGTGCACGGTTGAGATAAAGAGAGAGAAAACATTAATCAAGCAACACGACACTAAAATAGATCTGCCTCCATTCTTCTTTCTTAGTGAAAGCAACTACTCATAAGTCCCAGAAACGACACTGAAAATGGTCTAAGCCAATTTTACTCCTATTGAGCCGGGTTCCCTCTTCAGTCAGAAATAATCAGATGGACCACGATCACAAGAAGGAGAAGAACGTACCTCGATTAGAATAGCAAGATCAACGACAAGGCTTGTCACATAGCCCAGCACAAGACCAATAACACCTCTTGCCACGGATGATGAACCGATGTCCACATCAATCTGCATGCATGAAGTTCCAATTAAGGATTAAGTCAGTGAAGAACGTATACTTATTGAAGGAAAGCCGCTTGAGCTCAGTAGTTCAAACAAAGCGATGTAAGCATAAAAGCCTGAGTACAAGAGATATATTTTTTTTGCTTTTCCAGAGAAAACTGTAGAAACTTGGGGTGTGTTTGGTATGACGGGAAACGTTCTCCTCAAAAATAAATGGTGTTTGGTATGATGGGAAATGTTCTCCTCAAAAATAAGTGATTTCTTACTTACTATCTGGTGTTCGGTAAAGAAGCAGAAAATATTGTCCCATAAGCAATTTATATATAGTCTAGGCAAACTCTATGGGGGTGGGGGTGGGGGTGAGAGGTAGGGGTGTTAGGTGGGGGTGGGGGTGGGGGTATTGGGGGCGGGAGTGAGAGTGGAATGTAGACAATCAGTATGAATGTCACTTATGGAACTTGTTTGTCCTACTTCTACTGGATAAGTCATTTTCCTCCATACGGAACTTATCGTCCTAGAGAAATATTTTCCAAAAATTTTGACCAACCAAACATGGAAAAATTGAAAAATATTTTTGCCTCCATACCAAACACACCCTTAATCCATGACCTTCCAAACTTAAAGGTAGCAAAAGCAGCATGGTCATAGCATGTCGAATGTAAAAAGAAAATCGAACTTGGGACCCAACCTCCAGAAAGTTATCTTGTCGAAGGTACTTGCACGTTACTGCCTTCCCCAATAAGCAAGCTTTGGTTCCAACGGCACGCTTAACCATCCAGTATCCCTGTCATCAGAAGCAATTAGCAACGAGTGTATAAAGAAAGAAGTTTGCCCCTGACAAAGTAACTGGTACCTCAATAATGCTTGGAATCAATTTGAATCTTGAATCACGGAAAGAGTCGGTTCCATTAATGAATTTACACAACAATGAATCCTTATTTACAGGTCTATCAGCAGCATAATAAAGAACCAGGCTGTAATTTGGTTTCGCTGGAACCTAAAAACCAAGCCAGAAGAGAATCAGTGACATTTATTCAACAAGGTTGCATTTTCAGGTTCGCACAGCCAAAATGAAAAAAGTCGAATCAAAACTTAATGAAACTGAGTTTTAAGAATAAAATTAGAAAATGTTTGTTATGACATGATCTATCAAAAACTCACAAGGGAAGAGCCAAAAGACGTACCATGAGGTTAATTACGAGGATGAATGGAATTTTCTTCCCTGCTTCAGACTGCAGTTAGGGAACACTGTTAGCGACGAATATGCTTAGCTGCTAAATAGAATCAGGAAACAAGATTGGATAGAGAAATAGGCTTCGTTACAGAAACTGGCAATCAATTCCTGAAGATTGCTCAGCTGATAACATTGTTTTTCTGGTTGAATTCAAGGAAGCTCTTAAATCCTAACTTGATTACATTACTACAACAACATACTCAATGTAATCCCACATGTGAGGCCCAGGGAGGGTAAGGAGTACGCAGACCTTTTTTTTCTTTTTGATGGATAATGTACGCAGACCTTACCTCTACCTTTGTGGGTAGAGTGGCTATTTCTGATGGAAACTCTGTATTGATTACCCTATTAACGAGGAACAAATTACACTAGCAACAAAACAGTGTTTCCAGATTCCATGATGCTCAGGGGACAAAGTGATATATATGATTATATTCTGCTTTTGGTTGACAAGTGTAAAGAGAACTGCTCCGGATTGTAAATTTTTTGTAGTTATATTTGCAGAGGTACTCTGTGATTTCACACACTAAATTTTCCCATTTTTGCTTACTTTCATACTGCTTTGTCCTCTAAAACCTTGCAACTACTTTCAATGTTTCAATGAATTGCAGTGTTCTTCATTACCTGGACAAGACACTTAGGATGAAGAGCAACATTTGTGATGCATTCGTCCACCTTGAACCAGTCAACAGCAATAAGCTTGAGCAGGGGTTCTCCACCAGTAACCTGGAAAAATTGCAAATACTATGATTCTAATTTCTGTCGAGCGTAATTTCTTATATACCATCTTTATATGGAATTTATGGCAATTATTAGTGCCAAATAAAGTAAAATTTAACATCTTATTATTCACAACAACAATTTACCCAGTGTAATCCCAAAAGTTGGGTCTGGGGAGGATACGATAGGATGTACACACCTTACCCCTACCATTGTTGGGTGGAGGGGTTGTTTCCGATAGACCCTCCGCTCAAAAGACTATACACCAATTATTATTTATTCAAGTAAAAATTACCATGACTTAAACTATGAGGAGCAAGGAGTTTAAAAGACAGCATGGCCTTGGTTATCAACCACAAATACAAAACCAATTCTCCAAAGGCACAATGCTTTATGATCCCATATTACCCTTGGCTTTTTTTCTTTTCTTTATCCCGAACACTGCTAAATAGGCCACTCTTGTGATTAATTAGCTAATGAAAGAAAAGCAGAAGTTAGAAAGTTGGAAAAAGATTCGGGAACATGTATGCATATCCATATAACTACAAGTGAAAACTTATCCAAATATTTGATAAATAATATTTGAAGTATAAAAAGCTACCTTCGTACTGTCTTTCAAGTATGTCTTCCCTCTGATCATAAAACCAGAACCACTTGGCGAAGACCAGCAATCAGAGTCGCCCTCACCCTTCCCATGCCGCATGGTACCATGAAACTGACTTGTATCAAGAGTTAATGGAGGTACATCGGGGTTCAGTTCCTTACTAGTGTCTGGTGCTGCATGCAAGACAACTTTTTTTACTTAAGTTGTTTAAGAGACTTTAAAGTGGAAAAGGATAAAAGGCAGTATCATCTAACTACCGTTAACAATTTCCCTACACCTGAATGTTCATAAACGTGACCTCATACCACCCACTCCCTACTCCAGAAAAATGGTACATAGTGGCGAGAGGGATTTACGCAAGGTGTCTATTTACTTTGCAGACTTCTACACTAAACATTCAGGCCTCGTAGTCTAATAAAACAATACTTTTTGTGTTCTTTTGATTGCTCAAGGTAGTTTTATGAGTGAATGATCAAAAATACACCTAAAGTATCCCAGTTTTCTAGTTTCATATATGAACTATCATGTGTGTGAGTTTGTGAGTTTCCTACCTGAACTATCACCAATTATTCATCAAACACACATCAACTATCAATTGTGCACTTTTCACTTTCCCTACCTGAAATATCACAATCATTAAGGTAGGAAAAATGAACAATTTATAGTTGAGGTGTGTTTTGATAAATAGTTGGTGATAGTTCAAGTAGGGATAATTCAGGTAAGAAACTAAAAAGACCAGAATACTTTAAGCTGTGTTTTTGATCATTAACTCTAGTTTTATTGATATACAGGAATAAGTGCATGTTATTACAACAGGAGATTAGCTACATCCAATATTGTGCAATACAACAATAACAACTATGCCTCAATCACATATTCTGTACTGAGCTCAAAAAATCAATTGGCATCTATATGATTTACATCAGTTACAACAGCCTAAGTTGCTCGAACTCTCCAAAAATGTTGCCGCACCCGTGTTAGATCCTCCAAAATTGCACTACTGTAGTAGCCATGTTGCACCAAAAAGATAGTGGAAAGATACCTCTAAACTTTACAAAAATCACCGATCCAGATAAGAGAAGAGATACATCTAAACTTTTTACAGTAATCATGGACAGTAGAAGAGATACATCTAAACTTCACAGTTATCACGGTCCATGTCTGTTTTCAAAGATTCTTCCATCTCTTTCCTTCCAGATGGGCAATATTGTTATAGGGAATGTGTTACGAACCAAGGTTGAAGCCTTTACTAAACCCTTCCTCTACTGGCATAGGAGAAGTACTTGGCTGTTCTAGGCATTGCTCAACTACGCATCAAAGCACTGAACATCTATGTTGCTCGGACTCTTCAAAAATACATCAGATCCTTCAAAAGTAGTGTAATTTTGGAGGATCAGACACGGTTGCGGCAACATTTTGGAGAGTCCGAGCAACTTAGCTGAACATTACACTCCAAAATTGGGTGGTGAAACTGCAGCTGAAGAAGAGAAAGCTGACATCTTTACTTTCTTTTTCACAGAGAGCATTTCTGTTGCCAATGTTAGGCCCCTTTTTTGGAGATTGTTTTGAGTAAATAATTACGACAACGACAACAACATACCCAGTGTATTTTGAGTAAGCAATTCTTGTGTTTAATTTTAATTGGTCTTGAAATGAGGATTAATGTTCTTCAGAAATACCATCGCAAGTAAATCATTCATGATTGGTCAGTATTTAGAGTAACTGATGACGAAGATACAGGATTACAAATTGAACTGCAGCATAGATGCTTCCACATATACCAAAGCAAGAAAGAGGTTGGAGTGGAGAAGAATGAAGACGAAACAAATCAGGACGAGAAGAATAGCACTTAATTACCCGATGTCCTCTTTAAGGCCAAGCTTGCTATGGCCCATGAAACGTTTTTTAGCTTGACCTTGCTGTCCTGTCAGAGGTAAATAAAGAGTTTTAAAAAACATTAAAGGTTCAAAGGCAAGGTAATTGAACAAGACAGTCTCTGGAATTATTGCACTGCTTTTGATGGAGGAACATGAGAAATGACAAACCTGCTTACTAGATACTTCATCATCACTATCATCATCTGATGATGACGAATCGGCGGCACCTATTGCATCATAGAATTCATCTGACCCCATTGCATCCTCAAGCTCAGTGCTTGACATAGAAACACCAGATGTTTTTGAATGAACAACTACAGCGGATGATTCCATTGTAAGTGCCGGATTTGCTCCAATATATTCCTTCAGACCTACACAAACAATAAAACGTAAAGACGGGCAAAAGTCACCAGGGAGATAAACACATATATCGGCAGTCCATCAACTGTCGACAAGCTAACCCCAATAGACAAGAGACGTAAATCTGTAAACCATTTTTTTTTTTAAAAAAAAAAACAGAACACTATAACACAAAATTATCTGGAAGGAAATCATGTAATCCTGTGATATAAAGAAGGTCGTGTGGTCTAGCCATTCTGACTTCAGAATGATTGGATGGTAAACTTAATAGCGGAATAATCTTTCTGGAAATACACGAAGATGATGGACACAGGCTAAGGTGTAAATTTGAAGGAGCCAACACAAAATAACTGTTGGTGCATGGAGGAAGGAGAGGGTAAATAACTGCCCCTTCGCATCCCTTGAGAAAGTTGGAAGCAAATCAGCATATAGTGTTAAAGGGAACAAGAGACAAAGGAACTTTTGATTCACTACTACTGTCCAATTACAAAGGAAAGGAAGTGATTTAAGTGGTCCAGGCTTTCCAGCGAATGATAAAACAAGGAAGAACATAGACAACTTGCAGGTATAGGATGAAGAAACTAAACATTGATTAGGAAAAAAATTCTTAATCAGAAAGTGAGAGGTAGAAAGAGAGAATCAATCTTCCACTGCTTAAAAAAGGAAAACTGGGAATAAGACAGAAAACAGAAAAGAAATTAAAGACACAGAGTTCAGCAGACCATATAAGCTTCAGTTACAAAATGTAAGAGCAAAATCAGAGGCTCAACTTTCAACCAACGCGCAAGTTAGAAATAGGGAACAGAAGAAAACACAGCATCACCAGTGCCAAGAAGAATTTGATCTATGAATCACCTAATACACCAGAATCCAGATAAAGGTTATGGTTTTTTCGTTAATTTTCTAGGGATGGATAGAGGGGAGGGTGACTCCGAAAACTAAAAAGATACAGTGAATTGTCAATTTAGGCCTTTTCTAACTTAGGCGTGAGCTTTCAGAAAACATAGGTAATCAAATCGACCAACCTGCCACTTGACTCAACATTCCAAAAGGAAGTGTTCTCTCAAATTTAGAGAACTCATTATTCTTCCATTTAAACCATCCCTTTGAACGTATCTCCAGAATCAGTGTCACAAGGCATCTGGCAGGATTTAATGAGGAGGAAGTGCTTATATTGCTGATCTCCCAAGAACAAGCTACAATTCAACATAGATTAGTCAGGGCCAATTAGCGATGCTTAAGAATGCATAGTTCTTATCTTAAATAAGTTACATTAAATCTAGAAATGCCAACACCAAACTCGTAAGATTTCCATGATATCAGCAATGTCTTGAGAACTGTAGCAAGAAAAATGGTATTGGCATAGAGCATCCAGGATCTAATTAGTAGCTTGAAATGGATGCATATAAGACCGTATAATTGCACAAACCAATTACAGAAAAACTAAGGCTCATGAACGATGGAAACAGTAAGGTTAACATCACTTTGACAGCAAGCCTTTTGTATCTATTTGCCTACATCCTAACCATACTAGTAACAAGTGAAGCTCGTTAGACAAACGAGCTCTTCAGATGCTATATCTTTCTGCGATAAACCTTCCAGTACTAGATCTTTTATGACGTAGAGTTTCTTACCGATCATTTTTATACGTCGATATCCACTTTTTGGTGGCCGCTTCTTGTATTCTGTTGGGAAATGCAAGATTGCTGCGTAAAATGTAAAGTATCTATCAATGAAAACATAATAATTAACATAAAATGGTAAAATATAAATGAAAGCATCATAGAAACAAACATGCTGAACAGCATATGTTGTACGCCTGGAATTAAGAAAACATAGATTCTATCCTACAAACAATTATTACAACTCTCTATTTCTTTAGATAATATTTCCTAAAGGAGACAGAGAAAGAACCACAAAACAAATATACACTATCCAGTGCCAGAGGAACACCCTGCCAAAACACTCATCAGATATATAATTGGCAAGGTCTGATTCTCGGATAATGGAAACTCTAATCCTTTACAATTTCTCCGCTTATAATTTCTACAAAATTTGCACACCATACTTACAATTTTGAGGCGTATTAGGTTTTAAAATAATAGGGATAGAAAATTTAAGAAAATGAAACTATTCAGGCACATTAATCTCATTTTTTACCCCCCACCACTCCCCCCCCCCACCCCCAAAAAGGCAGAGATTATTAGAAAGCTGGCTCAAAGAAAGAAACCAGAAATTGGAGGATGAACTCTTGCCAACCATTCGAGAAAAAAGAGAACTAGCAAATGACCAGCATGTAAAGTAGAATTCATGTAAGTGATAAAAACACATCATCTCTTTAGCTGCCAAGTTCAAGTCAACTGAAATTTGGATGTAATAGAGAAGAATTTAATAGAGAGAAAGCCCAGGATCCTCACTATATGTTCCATCTTGACCATGAAACCACCTCCGAGAAAAGACAAAATCTCTTTTAGATTGCCACCTGCAAAAGAGAACCTCTGATGTATTAAAAGAAGAAGAAGATTCAAGGAGACCAAATTTGAAAGACCTCCAAACAAAGGGCCCGAAAAAATGATAACATACACTACAGGCCTGTCCAAAAGGCAAGTTATACATAAAACAGGAACAAGACAACAAGGTTAAACAATGCATATACAAACACCTTAAACAATGCATTCACCACAATATCAACACAGATTCATAACCAACATTTCTTTCATTCACATCACTCATTTGTGTTCTCCTCTCAGCTCAACAGCATTTCTTTCGTTCACATCACTCATTTGTGTTCTCCTCTCAGCTCATAATCATACCACCAAGCTCTGGAATTCAACTACTCATACATGCTAGTATTTCTTCTCTTCTGTTTCTACATTACTTGTGTAACCGACTGCTATCTTCTGGTTGTCAGCCTCCCTTTCCATTCTTCTTTCTCATAAGTAAAAGTGTTATAATGCTTCAACATTCATTTTAATGATCACCACAGTTCTCTCTGGCTGGCATATTCCCTTCCTACTTCCTGGTGAATGTTTTGAATCTTACCACCCTTATACCTCAGCAGCCACTAAAAGAGAAGGGAGATATAGAAAAAGAATTTACTATCCCTAAGTTAATATCTTGCTCACCACCAAATCTCTAAAATTCTCAATCTTGGATACAGCCCCAACATTTCTTGACATATCCTTATCGTCCAACGCCCCCCCTCCCCCCCCTCCCCCCTCCACCCCCCAACCACCACCAAAACTCTTTATTATCTTTTCACTATCTTATCCAATTTTTCCATCTTTAACTCTAACTTGGTGGTCACGAGTACTAGAATAAATTTAAGGCAAGTTGCTATGGGAAGCACATTCAGTCTTCCATTCCTCCGACAGACTCTTTTCTTCCAACTTCTTTGTTCCTTTCTTTCACTTCTTTTTATATGCTACTTACTGTTACATTCTTTAAATTTAAGCTTTATATATTTGTATAAACAAAGAATAACCGTACAGCACCACACCTGATTCATTGACTCAACTAGCTTTAGTACTAGTCTTGCACCAAAGATGCTATTAGTAGCAGATGGAGCTTCTTAGAAGCAGCCATATCAAACATGTACAGAGGGAGAATTACTCAACCACTTCATTCAATTTGATGTTATAAGATTGAGGAATACTCTTACAGTTCCAAAGACTGGTTGATAGTTAGTCTCATATCGGTTAGTGATATGCTCTTCAATCAGATTTTAAACGCTCTTTCACAATTCTCAAAACATATACTCTCACAGAGCACCATTAAGAAGCAGAGTACAAATGGTTGGAACTTACCAAGAAAGTTTTCTGAGATCTAGTGTCCCATAAACAACATCACAGTGACCGTCCAAAGATTCTATCAACTCCACGTCCCCTGTTAACGTATCCCACCTGCAAGATGACTATTAAGCAGAATTGAACAAAATAATTCCACAACTTTCGAACATTTGGAGGAACATACTCATATCTCCGACGTCGATCAAGACTCAAAAGCACGTCAAAGACAGTATCTGCACTAGCTTCAACAACAGCAACAGCCTTGACAAGAACTCCTTTACCGGTCTACAGGAAAGAAGAAAAGAGCATGCCAGACAAGTTTTTGATTGTACAAATAAAGCATAGGATAACATGAAAGACCTAAAAAAGGAGCAAGTCAGACAAATTGTTATTGACTGTGTAAATAAATAAAACCCAGACAATGTGGAATCCTTGGATTTGCTAAACGTAAAAAGATATGAAGAGATGGATGACCAAAAAAGAACAGAATGCTTACATCTCCCTTCTATTTCATTGATATTAAATCAATAGCTACCTTACAAAATAAATATATTAAATCAATATCTTCTGGAAATTCATCCTAGTCTCCTTTTACCGATCATCTATAATGTTGTTATATTTTAGAAAGCAATTTGTTTGGGCTACAGTAAGTATCCTATCAAACTGAGTTCTGCACTTTCTCAATCTCGCTATTCAGAAAGATGTCATATTAATCAGAAATCAAATCACCGAGAATAAGTGAGGAGGGATTTAGAGAAAATCAATCCTGAAGGTCATGCTTAGATTAAGATTATTTTAATGTAGGTAACATTTATCGCAGTTTAGCAACAATGGTGTGGCCTAGTGGCCAATGAAGAAATCTCAGCGAAGGCAAAAAATCTAGATGATTTCCTCTATTTTGTCCAAGCCTTGTGGACAGAGATACCCGGTACTTGTGTCGGTGGAAGATATCATGTAACCCATATAAGTAGTTGAGGTGTATGCAAGCTCGCCTGGAGACCATGGTTATATATGTATTCGATAGTTTATACAAAAAAATTACGTATATCAGTACAGGAACTAAAGAGTAACTTTCATAAGCTTGGTTATAGTTCTTAAAAGATTTATCATATTTCTTAATATGCACAACAGCCAGCAGTCTAGACATCCTAATAGAGTATAAACTTGCAACCACAACAATCAATCTACTGACATGGCAGATACCTTCTTGTTTGCCATATCTTCAAATATCCGAACACCTACACTACAAAGAAGGTGGGAAACAACATTAGAAACTGGGGTACAACATTTGAAGAAGGCAATATTTTAGAGGCATAGAAGATAAGTTTCTAAAAGCATATGCCAACTCTAAAATTCAAGTAAAGATCTAAACAGAAAAGATCAAACTGAAATCCTAAAGCAATTTTAGCTTTCCCTTTTTATATTACTAATCAGGAAGAAGAAAGCCTAAAGCATATATCATGCCAAGAAGATAGTAATATCTTCCTTTGGCATGATCAGATATTGTACATTTTGCTTTCCTCTATTTGACTGCTGCATTGTAATCTTTTTGGGATTTAGTGCAGTATTTAGAGTTTTAATAACAGAAAACTATACCAGGTTCTCAAGCAATTATCCGCTAGGCAAGTTGTTGATACCCTATTTGATTGCTGGTCAGGATGTTTATTTCATTCCAAAGCCGGTTTTCCTTTCTTTTAGGGCTATTCATCGTTCAGGTTAAACAACTATTTGGACCAAAAACTTGTACCTTCCTGTCACCTCCTTTTTTTGTTTATATTTCCTTAACTTACAGAGCTACAAGAATGAATCAACTTGCTGACCTACTTCATTAATTATAACAGGCTACATTATTTTGCTTTATTTTTCTTTTTTTAAAAAGCATATTTTGTTTTTCTCATCTTTTAATCGAATAGTTTTTTATTGAAGAAGATGAAAAGGCATACCATCAAGAGTACGAACACATTTCCACTGATGTGCTTCAATTACATCTGCACCATCTGCTTCATAGTACACCTCTGATTCACTGTTACTTAATTTTGAGGCTTGACGCAAAAGTTTCTCGGGACCTAAGCATTAAAGAGCATTTTTGAAATCAATCGTTATTTTGAATGTTTATATTGACACATCAAGGACACGTGGTTAATTAATGTTGTTGATGGCATCATCAACATTTGACAAATAGTCTAAGAAAAGGTTTTTCAAAGCAACATGATAAAAGATAAATAATACAACAGGACTTAATTTGGATGGAAAGAAAAGCATCGCATGCACCCATAGAAGTGTGCATATGCATGTTCCATACAGAGTATCCGGAAAATAAAAGTTTTTATCTTTTTTGCCATCGCTTAGGTCATCCATACTGCTTGGAATCTATTTCTGTTACAGGAGGGAGATAAAAAATAAAATACTAGTTAGAAAATGAATAAGCTATTCTATGCCAGAAGACGCAAAGTCATATCTATTTTTTTTGACCGGTGAGGCAAAATCATAATACTCAGAGTACCATCAACAGTTTCCTCCCTCCTCACCTTGTCCTATTCTTATCAGCTGCTTCAAGCCATGTGCATACCGCCGTACTCTAGGTCGATGTCCAGAAAGATTAATCCTTCGATAGAAAGAATTAATTTAAATTAGATGAAGAAACTATTTAAAAAAGAAGGCAAGGAAAAGAACCAAGCATATAAGAAGCAATATCACAATGGGTTCACGCAACAAGTCAAAAGAGTTGATGACAACTGTAACATAGATATAAACACTGTTCAAATCCTATGGTGCTTGGATCCTCCAAAAAGTGCCGCTGCACCTGGATTGGATCTTCCAACACAGTACATTTTAAGGATCCGGTACAGATGCACGGCATTTTTGGAAGATTTGAGCAGTGTAGTCCAAATCATAAATTAGTAAGGCTTCCATTAATCAGTCTCCCAATTGTTGTCTCTTTTACTTGAAGGAAGAAAATAGCGGGGGGGGGGGGGGAATAGGAAGCACTCCAAATTAAAAAAATTCAGCCTATTTAATTTCAGAAGAAGCATTTTGTTTTTTCAATCAAGATAGTCTGAACGTACTCGCTCTCTAACTTCAGTTTATCTCGTGTGCTTTGACCTCTTGAAAGGTCATAATCTGCCTGCAAAGAAATAGTGCAGTATGAGAAACGAAAGTAAAATCAATGTAACATGGCCAAATTCTTTCATAAGCATGATTTTGTGGTAGTTTCGGATCAAACATATTCATGCATCAGAGACCATTCAAAGATTCATGCCAAACTGGATCACAGAGCAATCCTTCTCTTACATAAAATATAAAAGGGAAGGTGGACTCCATAGTTGCGGACCGGGCACTACACTATACCAAGCGATGCTTTTAACCCAAAAAAAAATGGAAACGTAATGTCTTAGTGTTGTTCCTAGGTTGGGGTCGGACCCCTTATGGCCCGGCTTAGCAGTTATTCTCGTAGTTTAGATAACAACAACAACAACAACATACCCAGTGTACGTCTGGAGAGGGTAAAATGTACGCAGTCCATACCACTAACTCCGAAGAAGTAGAGAGGTTGTTTCCAATAGACCCCCAGCTATAAGAATTCAGATAAGAAATAAAAAATAATGAAACAATTCATCTATTGACATTTCATGCTCATTTCCAAATTTCTTCCCATAGTTCTCTATCTGAGATAGGTGGTCCAAGTAGATGCACAGAAAAGTTACGAACTGTGGAGAGTATTAAAGTCTAAGGGGGGGAATGGTCTAACACTTTTTACTTGCAAGAAGTTATATGTCAAAACCATGTTAACAGAATTTATGAATAAAGGAAAATCAAAATCAAGTCAAGAACCCATCATGCTTACCTGTTGTTTTGCTCGATCAAAGGCTTCCATCCATTTCCGGACTTCACCAGACGAAGCACAAGCAATCTTACAGCAATAAATTTTCAATCAAGTATTAGCCTTCTCAATATAAAATAACCCACAAAAATAGCCAACTCCACAATGAGGAAACTAATAATTGAGAGTCAATTAGTATAGTTGGCGCAAACATCTTGAATTTAAAGATGAGATGGATTCATACACCTAGTTGATGATATCATGAATCAGAGAGCATTGTCAATATATATGTGCTTTTCTGTTCGTTCGTGGACAAATTTATTGATTTAACATCTATAAACAGAACAGTAGGAAAATGTTAGGAAACGAAGATAAAAACATATTCTGTCCCTTTCCCTCCTGATGATAAATGGGGTGAAAATACTATATCTTCAACTCCATTTACAAGGAATCAATTGAGCCCCAAGATATCCAGCATATGTTGGCCAGCCAAATTTTGAATGGACGCTATCTCTTAGGTAGTATGATTTTTTATTAACCAAAGAAAGCTAAGCCTTATCAGCATTATTAACAATGCATAAAGAATAAAGTACCACTTACTTCACCCCTTTTTGACTCGTCCAATCGATTGTAAAACCTCAACACAAAGACATCCTAGAAAGGACAAAGAAGAAATATCATTTGGGTACAGATGCAATAAATTATCTGAAAGTATGATGCACCAATTGAAAGAAGCGCCAAATTTTATGCTGAAGGGACAGAGAAATCAAAGTAATGTCAACAGTTTGGAGTCTCACCCCATGGTTAACTCTTCGACGACCTACTTCCTCCACCATAAGCGTGTGATTTATAACACCCCTCCTTATTGGTTTCTGCAACAAAGATGTAATAACGTAAATCAAGGCCTTTATATTTTTGTAGCAAATACATCATCAACAAAAAAAACAACCAGCCCAGTATATTCCCACAAAGTGGGGTATGGGATGGTGAGTGTACGGGCTGTACGCAGTCCATACCACTACCTTAGAGGTGAGATAGAGAGGTTGTTTCCGATAGACCCCCGACTCAAGGCAAAAACAATCCAAAAAAGAAATAGTAAGGAAATACGAAACAACAGGTATTAACAGACACCTCCTGATAACAACATAAACTTGACTAGCACCAAGTAATACGACAAACGATGACATACTTCGAAACAAGACTAGCCCTATGACTACTAGCACGGATACCATAACAAAGTCCTCCTAACTACTAGCAAGGATGCACTCCTCCCTACTATCCTTTTACCCTAATTCGCATCCTCCAAACCTTCCTATCTACGGTCATGTCCTCGATAAGCTGAAGCTGGTCTATTCTTTTTTAAGATGATTACAACAACATACCCAGTGTAATCCATAGATGGGGTCTAGGGAGGATGGAGTGTATGCAGACATTACCCCTACCTCCCGGAGGTAGAGAGGTTGTTTCCGGAACAAGGAATCCTGAATCCAACTTCCCTTTTTTTTTTGTATATAGAATTGTTGGGTGTTTCTCTAGAAAGAGCTACAACCACTCTGTACTCCATGGAAAACCACATGGTCATTATCACCATATACCATATTATATTCCTCATGTTTTAACAAGTATTTCTGACCTTACAGATGTAGAGTTCTCCATAAAACTTTAGTCTCGACTGAGACAGAATGTGAAAGCATATCAATTTACCTAACGTTCTCACTCAACTTAACTATGTTGCAATGGTTCTTACTTTTTATTCACTCTAACTCTTATTTTCCTCTACAACAAGTCTGTCAGTTAACATTTACAGGAAAACAGGCATGCTACTAGATTATGCAAACTATTCCAAGGGGAGCAAATTTAACAGCAGATTTCACACAGAACAATTAATTGTTCTATGTGAGGACTCATAAATAGGTTGAATAAGATAACCCAAACTATGACAATGAGGACGACGAGTAGCTTTAGGGGTCGTTTGGTAGAGTGTATTGTAAAGTATAATGTATGCATTAGTTAATGTGTATTACTAGTACCTAGTTTGGTACGTTTTTTTACCTATGTATAATTAATGCAAACATTAGTAATACACTATATTGTGTATTAAAGTGTGCATTAGTAATACACTCCATTTCCTATGTATTAGTAATACAAAGACTTTAAACACATGCATTAACTTATTAAATGACCTTCATATCCCTCCCAAAATATTTCACCATTTCCTTTCCCGCCATTTTAATTTTTAATAGTGAATCTTTTCAAAACATTTCACAATTGTTTTTCCACACCATTTTAATTTACAACAATGAATAATTAATTTAAATAACTATAACATATTTTTGCTTTGCTTCAAGGGTCTTTAAAAAAAATTTAAAAAAATTGAGACTATTTCTTAATTTTACGTCTTATATTTTATTTTTGTTTCGACTATATTAATCTGTCGGCATAATATTTTTGTGTAAAGACGAAAGTCTTGCAATTAATCCTAAACTTCTATATACTAGTTCAACAATACTAATTATGTTTGAGATGGCAAAATAACTTTGTTGCAAAAAAGTGTACAAAACCAAAGAACGGTATTTTTGTAAACAAACATTTCTTTTATAGAAATTATGTAGGATGTATTATTTCTTATACATCAAACCAAACAATGTATAAGAAATAATACATGCATAATTAATACAAGCATAACTAATACAAGTATTACTAATGCAAGCATTACTAATACACTATATTTTGCATTGTTCTTATACACTCTACCAAACGACCCCTTAGTGAAGCAACAACAATGTACTCATCTTCCTTTCATTTTCAGCTACATTTATGCAGTAGCATGTAAAAAACAGTATTCTGTACCAAAGAGTATCATTAATATTTGTACCTCAAGAAGTGTTCTAAATGGCACCTCTTCTCCTTTTCAATTGCGAAAAATACTACTACATATTTATTCAAATGTCATATGATAACATCAATTTTGTGCAAATCTACTTAAAGTGTGCAAACTGCTATACCTAATTTGACCAAATGAACTTTTTCTTTTTAATTTTATCCTTGGTCTGTACATAATACTTGCATCTCAAATTACATTCAAACTACAAGTTATTTACAATGCAAGGGCAGAAACCATTTGGTTCAATTGATTTACTCGAATCCATAAGATTCCCCTATAAACAGGAATTGGCTCAGTTGAAATATGAACAGGTCCAGTAAAAGCATATATGATGAACACATACTACCAACAAAACTAGCTAAAAGAATTTGCAACAACAGCTCTCTCAAACTCCCAATCCTAAGCTAGTTGGGGTTGTTTATGTGATCGTCACTATCCATGTCGATCCATTAGACCCATCTCGATCAAATTAAGTAAATATTAACATATTAGAAATTTGGATACTCTAGGACTAGAGTTCTCTGAATCTGTCCAAGCCTAGATGTTCATAAAAAATGGTAGAAAAGTACAAACTACTACATATTCACCCGCTGAAAAGCGTAAAGATATGACACTTGGATCTAACTCAACCCCAATAGCTAGCTCATGAGTGAATGATTGTCAAGCCATATAAGCAATTTACTAGTCCAGTCCCCCAACTAATGTGGGACTCTAAGCACTTTAACACCCTTTCACAACCAGGCCCAACTGGAGTATGGACCGGGAGCCCAAACAGGTATGAACTTGGTTCTTCTAACATGTAAATATATGGCATTTGAGTCTAACTCAACCCAAAAGCTAGCTCATGAAGCGGGGATTGTCCTTAGTACATATAAGCAAACCCCCGGTCCATTTCCGAATCAACTTGGGACTCTAACCCATTCTAACAAAAAGGAAGAAGAATCTTAAGCAATAAAAGCATCATTAGCTGAAAAACTTATAGTGCCAGGATATGTACGGGAAGGGGAAGGGGAAATGGGGAAGGGAATTAAAAATTGGGAAATCGGATCCTCCCAACAAGATGAAAACACAGATAGTCAACCAACCGAGCTACTACGAACAACAATATTGAACAACAAAAGCATCACATAGAAGAAAACTTAGCCAACCACCAACCAATGGAGCTACTAAGAACAACAATGTTGAACCACAAAAGCATCACCCAGCTGAAAACATAGCCAGCCAACCAACTGAGCTACTAAGAACCCTAGTTGCTCGGAC
>NC_061117.1:7070189-7115966 GCF_002878395.1 Capsicum annuum
GTCCGAGCATAAGAACAACAATCTTGAACAACAAAAGCATTACACAGCTGAAAACTTAGCCAACCAAAATAAATTGAGCTACTAAGAACAACAATGTTGAACCACAAAAGCATCACACAGCTAAAGACAGCCAACCAACCAACTGAGCCATTAAGAACAACAATGTTGAACAACAAAAGCATCATACAGCGGAAAACTTACAATGCCAGGATTTTCATAGGGGTAGGGGTAGGGGTAGGGGAAACGTCGAAGAGAATTATAAGGTGAAGAATCGACCCCTCCCAACAAGTTTCAAAATTTAGGTAGCGAACCAACTTAGCTACTAAAAACAATAATCTTGAACAACAAAAGCATCACACAGCTGAAAACTTAGACACCCAACCAACTGAACTACTAAGAACGACAATATAGAACAACAAAAGCATCACATAGATGCAAAATTAAACAACAAACCGAACTACAAAGAACAACAATAGAATCACACAGCTGAAAACTTAACCAACTGAGCTACAAAGAACAACAATAGCATCACACAGACAACAAACTGAGCTACAAATAGCAGCAATAGCATCACACAGCTGAAAACTTAACCAACTGAGCCACAGAGAACAACAATAGCATCACAGCTTAACCAACTGAGCCACAAAGAACAACAATAGCATCACACAGCTGAAAACTTAACCAACTGAATTACTAAAAACAGCAATCTTGAAGCAACAAAAGCATCACACAGCTGAAAACATAACCAACCAACCAACTTAGCTACTAAGAACGAAAATATTGAAACGACAATATTGAACAACAAAAGCATCACACAGCTGCAAACTTAGATAACAAACTGAGCTACTAAGAACAACAATAGCATCACACAGCTGAAAACTTAACCAACTGAGCTACTAAAAACAGTAATCTTGAAGCAACAAACGCATCACACAGCTAAAAACATAACCAACCAACCAACTGAGCTACTAAGAACGACAATATTGAACAACAAAAGCATCACATGAACAACAAAAGCATCACACAGCAGCGAACTTAGACAACAAGCTGAGCTCCTAAGAACAACAATAGCATCACATAGATGAAAACTTAACCAACTGAGCTACTAAAAACAACAATCTTGAAGCAACGAAAGCATCACAGAGCTGAAAACGTAACCAACCAACCAACTGAGCTACTAAGAACGACAATATTGAACAACAAAAGCATTACACAGCGGAAAACTTAGACAACCAACCAACTGAGCTACTAAGAACGACAACATTGAACAACAAAATCATCACATGAACAACAAAAGCAGCACACAGCTGCAAACTTAGACAACATACTGAGCTACTAAGAACAACAATAGCATCACACAGCTTAAAACATAACCAACCAACTAATTGAGCTACTAAGAACAACAATCTTAAAACAACAAAAACATCATTAACTGAGCTACTAACAACAACAATCTTAAAGCAACAAAAACATCATTATTTCCCAAAAAACTTACAGTGCCAGGATTTTCATGTGGATCTCTCTTATACATTTCCATATACTTGCCACGTATATACAAGAATCTCAAATGACAATACTCATGTCCAATTGAATTAACACCCAAATGATAAACCCAACCAAAATACTCAAAAGCATCATTATTTCCACCTCTTTCATCAGCTCCACTCTCTGAACTACCACTCTCTGATGACCCCCCTTCACTCTTCACCTTTGAGAAAATTTCTGAAGCCATTTTTCAACAAAATAACACAAATGGGGTGGGAAAAAAAGGCAATCTTCAAAATTTTAAGCTATTTTTCAACAAAATAACACAAAGGGGTAGCCAAAAAAGACAATCTTGAAAATTTTAAGCTATTTTTCAAGAAAATAACACAAAGGGGTGTGAAAAAAAAGTGATCTTGAAAATTTTTGAAGCTATTTTTCAAGAAAATAACACAAAGGGGATAGGAAAAAAAGGGTAATCTTGAAAATTTTTGAAGCTAATTTTCACGAATTATGTATAATAAAAACACAAAGGAGGTAGGAAAAAAAAAGTGATCTTGGAAATTAGTGAAACATAAAAAGGAAAAGAAAAAAGTGATTTTGAAAATTTGTGTGATTCTTTGCTTTGAGAATTTTGGAATAATATAGGAAGGTGATTTGGACAGAGATTTTTATTGATTGTATGGCATTGTTGTTATTGTGATACATACAAGAGAGAAGTCGAGGCAAGAGAATTTAGTTTGAGTGGTAAAGACGAGAAAAATTAGTCAAAAGACACCCAAGTCTCCAATTAAGAATACGGGATAAATGGGTCCCATAAATTTGTTAAAAAAAATTAACTTTTTTTTTAACATTGAGATAGTTATCGGACAATTACAATAGTTGTCTGAATAACTTTGTACGCACAATTGTTAAATAAAATAAAAATTATCCCTCCCACTTAATTAAAAAAACTTGGAGAACTCTCACTCAATTGAATAATTTGGGAGTCCTTTTTAATCCAAAGTCCCGGTAGAGACCAAAGAGGAAAAGCACACCTATTTTCAAGAAATTATAAAAAAGGAAAATTTAAATGGTTATATTTTTCGAGTTTCATATTTGAATTATTAAGAAAGAAAAATTCAAATATACAAGAGATGTAAATTACATTAGATAAGTCTTAGGGGTCATTTAGTAGAGTGTATTTGTAAAAATAATGCATGTATTAATTAATGTGTATTATGAATATCTTGTTTGATATAATTTTTAGTCAATGTATAACTAATACAAGCATTAGTTATACACTCTATTGTGTATTAAGGTGTGTATTACTAATACCACTCATTTTCTATATATTAGTAATACAAAGTCTTTAATACATGCTATTAAATGACCTTAATACCCCTCAATTTATCTCTCAAAATATTTCACCATTCCTTTTCTCGCCATTTTAATTTGCAATAGCGAATCTTTTCAAAATATTTCATAATGTTTTCCCACTATTTTAATCTACAGCAATGGATAATTGATTTAAATAATTGTAACATATTTTTGCTTTGCTTCGAGGTCTTTAAAAAGATTAAAAAAATTTGAGACTATTTCTTAATTTTACGTCTTATATTTTATTTTTGTTTCGACTATGTTAATCCGTTGGTATAATATTTCATGCGCAAAGACGAAGGTATTGCAATTAATCCGAAACTTATATATACTAGTTCAACAATACTAATTATATTTGAGATGGTAAAAAAATTTTGTTGCAAAAAAATATACAAAATCAAAGAAGGGTATTTTTGTAAACAAACATTTCTTTTAGAAATTATGTAAGATGTATTATTTCTTATACATCAAATCAAACAATGTATAAGAAATAATACATGCATAACTAATACAAACATAAGTAATACAAGCATTACCAATGCAAGCATTACTAATACACTATATTTTGCATTGATCTTGTACACTCTACTAAACGACCCCTTAGTGTGATAAACTCATGGCTGAGCTGCAGATGGATACTGGATTTGATCTAAGGTCTCGCACCACCTTTGAATTATTAAGAACGTAAATTTAGGATGAGAATCAAAAATTATATAAGAGATTGTAAATTGCATTAAGTAAGTCTTATCTGATAAACTCATGGCTGAGCTGCATATGGATACTAAATTCGATTTGAGGTCTCGCACCACTTTTGAATTATTAGGGACGTGAATTTAGAATAGACATCGAAAATTATATAAGAGATTGTAAATTGCATTAAGTAAGCCTTGTGTGATAAATTCATCACTGAGCTTATTGGAGTCCTACATCGGTGGGTTAAAGGGTTCTTGGTGTTCTTATATGGTCTTGGACAATCCTCAAATTCCATGTCATAGACTCAAATATGAGTGACTTTAGATATTTGACTTCAAATAAAAATGTCTTTGAAGAATAGTCTTCCTTACTTTTTAATATACTAAAAGTATCATTTTACCCCTCTACACCTCAACTATATTTTTAAACTTTCCATACTCAATTATCTCTCAAATTTTATTTTTTATTATTTTCACCTTTTTATTTTTCCTTTACTTTTATTATTCTAATTTTTTTGCAGTTTTTAAATTTTTTCCTTTAAATTTATTATTCTATTTTTTATTATTTTCACTTTTTTTTTAAATTTTAATTTCACGTTTTAATTTATTTGTCTCAATCTTTATTTTTTTTCTCTTTTTTCTCAATCCTTATCTATTTCTTCATTTTTTTCCCTTTTTAAAAAATTATTTGTTTTTAACCTTAATTTTAGATCTTTATTATTTCTCTTATTTTTTTTACCAGATTTTTCTCAGATACTGTTCTCGTTGTTCATCTTTTTCTCCCATTTTCTCAAATACACTTTCTCTTGCTCCTCTTTTTCTTCATTGGACACCTCTCAAATCTTCAAACTTGATTAATAGAAAAAAATGGATGTTGCTTCTGATGAAAAAATAGAGCGTCTCTCAGTGGATGTTGCTTCCAATTCTTCGGGACTTTTTCCTTTAAACTTAATTGACATCATTGCTAAAGTAAGTTTCTACTAAATTCAGTTTATCATTTACATGAATTTTACATTAATGTCTGAAGAATATACCAATAATTTTACACATGCAACATTTAAGTTGTTTACTGTTAATGTTATTAGTTGGACAGTTGGATACTATCCTTGGAGCAATATCAGATCTCTTAAAGTCGATACACCCAACGTTTTTCTTTTACTGTCATATTGGGAGTTAATCCACGTATTGCCTAATGAAAAATTGATAGTGGATTCATCTTGGATGATTGAGGTAGATGCCAGGTGATATATCCGAATGATAGAGCTAATAGAGCTAAAGTAGGAGCTACAACAACTATAGCACAACACTTTTCTTAGTATTGAGATCTGTACATGACGAGTTGTAGAAAATTTGATAGAGAAAAATATTAGTGTGAACTGATGAGTGGTGAGTCTATTTGATTGATATTTATTGTCATCCCAAAGTACAATTAGCTATTTAAGTTGTATACGGACTTTTTCATCCCTCAATTTGTAAGTAATTCAGAGTAATAATTGAATTTGTATAGTGTTGTAGGCTAAGGTCGACTAAATAATGAAATAAATAATACTAACTCTATGAAAGCAATGTAGGCCAGTGACAGCTTGTTTGCCTGTTTTGTGCATGTTTTTATGTGTGTCCCAAATACAAGCTTAAAAAAAAATATTTTTATGTGTATATTGTAGATGATGAACGTCTGGGTGAAAATTCAACTTCCGCTAATGTTGATCAGTAGTTTTGTTTGGGTTTATTAGGAAGTGCTAAAGTTTGCTGGTTTGAGTTTTTATTGTTTGTTTGATTGTTTTTCATGAAAGTTTGATGTCTTATCCTTTATTCTTGTTGTTTACTTATTAGTAGAGCTAGGAGGTAGAGTTAAGTAGAGGTTGTGAATTGGTAAAAATTCATATGTCATATTATAAGGTCAAAAACTGTTTTATGTGTATATTGTAGATGATGAATACCCTTGATGAAAATTCAACTTCCACTAATACTGGTTAGTAGTTTGGATTAGTTAATATCTACCTGCTACCTTTGTAACTTTGGTGTAAAGTTGTAACTTTTATATTTACTAGTAGAGCCAGGTGTATAGTTAGAGGAGCGAAAGGGGGCTATTCGGACCAACAACAACATATCAAGTGTAATTCCACAAGCCACAAGTGGGGTCTTGGGAGGGTTGAGTGTATGTACTCCTACCTTGTGAAGGTAGAAGGGGTCAGCTAGTCCCCCTTTGTCAAAAATTCATATTGTATACGTAATACAAGGTCAAAAATTCTCTTTCTTGTGTATATACTGAAGATGATGAAAATACGACCTCCACCCCTTTGAACTATGTTGTTTCAGTAGTTGATTGGCTAAATATCTAGCTGCTACTTTGTAGTTTTGGTGTAAAGTTGTTTCTGTATGATCAATTCTTGGAGTTCTATTTTGCTCTTGCTTATTCTCTGTGCTAGTCAGACTTTTCTTTTAAATCGTTTAGCTGGGTAAATATATGTATAGAATTGGCTACCCCAAAATATCAAAAGAATTTTGGAAAAGGTTGAATGTTGACTTAGGCAAGGTGTTTATAAATCACGAGTAAGTAAAAGAGAGTGAATTTTTCCTTTGAAACTGAATAAACTGTCTAGAAATGCTTTGATGTGGTTTATTGCAAAGTAAACAGTGAGATTAAACATACAGTAAATGAATGATGCATCGATTATGTACCCAAGCAAAGGTATTTGAATAGTTGAAAGAGTAAGAGGAAAAGGTACATGATTCTTGTCATACCTGGAATGTGCAATTACAAAAGTTAAGCCACTTTACGTATCATGAGTCTAAAATTGTATCAATAACCACCCATATTAGAATAGGGCTTATAGGGGGATAAGTTAGAAGAGAAGCAATGTTGTGGCATAGTTTGAGTTGTATCATAACATGCCCGAGTGCTTCGCCAACTATATTCCACTGTTGGCGATCATCTTACTTTGGTTACTTCTTTATGTAATGAATGTTTTGTAATGCTCTTATTCAGTGTTCTTTTTATTTTGTCGCAACATTTGGACACAATATTCTATTACATGAGGAAGAAGGCAAAATATGAACCTAATGTTGTTGTGAAATTCACTACAACTGATTTTTTATTTAGAAACAAGATTGATGCTCTTTATCACTATTTTGTGGAAAATGGAAATAAAATTTCTGCCATTCCAGAGAAACATAAGGTTGAGGAGTATATCAGAGGCTTCTATTGTGATGCAAACGTACCGTGGAACAAGGTTGACTATGTGTTATTTTCAATTTATGTTCCATGAGAAAATTCTGAATTTGGACACTGAATTTTGGGAGTTTTTGACTTTACGGATTGGTGCATATATGTATATGACTTCAACCGTACTAGATGTAGTGATAAAGTTGTTCAAAAAGTGATGTTACCTTACCAAACATTGATATCGTATTTTCTGAAAAAGGTCAATTTCTATCTTGAGAAGGGCATTGACAAATCTAAAAATGACTTTTTGTCGATAAAAATGGTTGATGAGCTGCCCCAACAAACTCAATGGTATCTTATTGCATTCATTTTTTAAATGTTCATTTCACTTCTTTTTTTATTGTTTTTCATATATTCACGTAATATATTTATTTTGTATCACAGTAATTATGGAGCATTTGTTTGTACGTTTGCTGAATATGTTATTTATAGTAGAGATATTCTTAAAGAGATTGGCATTGATTATGTTTGCATGAGGTATGGAGCTTTGTTGTGGGATTATAAAAAGAAAAAATTAGAAGCTGGTATAAAAGACAATACTACAGAAAAAGTTGGCAGATTATTTGAAAAGGAAAAGAGGAAGAGGACGCACCAGGAGTAGTAGTTTAGTTTTTTAGTTATTGAAAATCACTGCACATGAAGGATTTTTAGCTATTTTTATGCAATTATGTAAAGTTTAAATAGTCTTTTGAAATTGAATCAACTATTTTTTATGCGATAGCGTAAAGTATACAATGTAGAATCGCTACTGATTTATTTGTTGATATCTTTATATATTTATGTTTTATTATCGAAGAATATTTTTTGCCTTTCCTTGTAGCAAGTCTTACCCCTGAGGCAAGAGTTATTGAGTATCTTCTAAATTAGTAAACAGTGTGGCAGGGCCAATTCACCATGAGGTATAACTTGTTCCTATGGGGCTGTCTAATCATTAATTATGTGCGACTGCTACATAAGTATTTTGATCATTGTGAACTTTTCAATCACATTTTTCCTCGGTTAAATGGCATAAAATAAGAAACAATTTAGACCTTGTAATCTAAGGGTCATCTACTCCTCCTCAGTAGTTGGTTCTCCACTTTTATTTATTTGGTTAGATGCTTGATTTTGTTGATTGGTATCATCTTTTTTTTCTACTCGCAATTGAATACTCCCCCATTCTTTTCTTTTTGAAAATTTTAATATTTATTGCTTTTGCTCTTGGCTTATAATATTTCGGTTTTTGGTCTAGAAGATTGATTCTCATATGTTTGTAGGATTGTAATATTCCTATAAACATATTTTGTATGGTAGAGGAAGAATGTTCTTTGAAAATTGTGAGTTGAATCACTTTTGATATCTAAGTCTTGCCTCCGGGGCAAGAGTTATAGATCATCTGTCAAATCATTATAGACTATGCTAGAGTCAACCCTTGCCCATGGGGCATAACTTGTTCCTTTGGGGTCTAAAACTCTTGCCTCTTAGGCAAGACTTATAAATTATCTACCAAATTATTACACACTAATCTAGTATCAACGTTTGGCTATGAGGCATAACTTGTTCGTTTATTGCATTAATTTTTGCCTCTGGGGCACGAGTTATAGATCATCTGCCAAGTTATTACACACTAAGCTAGTGTCAACTCTTGCCCATAGGGCATAAATTGTTTCTTTAGGGCTTAAGTCTTGCCTCTAGGGTGAGTGTTGTAAATCATCTACCGAATCATTGCAGAATAAGCTAGTGTCAACTTTTGCCCATGGGGCACAACTTGTTCTGCATCTTGCCTTCTAGGCAAATTTTAAAGTATATCCCGTGGAATTATTTACATCACATCTCTTGAGGGTGTAGTCCTTCCCTAATCCTGTTAATATGATATATTTTTATACATTAATATATATAAAAATTTAACATGCTAAGTAATTTTTATAAACAATCAATAAGAAGGTATTGAGTTAAATACTTCACCACACGTTGAGGCTTCATATAAATAAGAAGATATTTGTGATTGAAAGTCAAAAGTATTTGTTACTAACTAAAATAGGGGATCAAAAAATTCTATTATAACTGTTATTTTAATCCAACTTCTCGAATAAAAAGTAAAACTAATCATATTTTTTTATTTTTCTTTCTGTATCTTCTTGCATATGGATGAAAGATATGAGTGTAGTGACAATTTGATCTGTTGTGCTCGGTTCTTTTGCATCTCGAACATCTGTAATTATTTTTTGAAGATTCTGTTCTGCAAGGATATCTTGCTATTTGTCTTCTCCTAAGCAGAACCTTCGTATCTGGGGGTTTTGTGATCAGATCCTTTATGCTATCTAGAACAATCCATGATGTTGTGCTTCCAACTGGTAGGATTTCTCTCTGGTATGTTTATAGCAAAGATTGTCTTGAGAACCAATGAGAATAATTACTAGACTTGTTCATATGTCTGCTGTTTATCGCTGCAATTGCATGGTTGCATGGTATCTCATCTGTTTGAAATACCAAGCATTGACAAGTCCTACTCTTCAGGTTTACAATATATTCAACTCCTTCTTCTCTTACAACAAATCTTGTTGCATTAATAGGGTCTACCTATAAATAAAATAATAAATAAATGACAACTCATAGTGAAACATCTAGTATATGAGCAGAATTAGCCATACATAGGGGATGAATCTTGAGGCAACCAAAAAACAGCTACAATCAAGCATATAACATCAAATCACAATCTAATATTTAACTAATCAAAAATCTAATAATAAGTGACCACTAATAAGGAGTCACAATTAAGGTTCTATTTCAAAATGGAAGAGAAGGGTCAATATAGAGGATAGTTAGAGTTTTGATGCTTGGCTTGGTCAGGAAAAGTGAAGGAGAAGGATCTGTCATCCAAGGAATGAGCTTTCAAAGTCAAATTTCCTGTATTATATGGAAAAGACAGAACCTTGCTCAGGAACAACAGTTGATTCAATAGTGATGCTTTCAACATATACGCAGGAGAATCAGCTACAAATAAACTGAGATAAAATAGATATTACATCTAACCTATGAGTATAATCAACTATGATAATGAAATATCTAGTATATGAGAAGAATTAGCCATACAGAGTAATCAACCATACATAGGGGACGAATCTTGAGGCAACCAAAAAACAGTTACAATCAAGCATACAACATCAAATCACAAACAATTACATAGTTATGAGCAGAAGTAACACAACACATATTTCGCGCACAAATCTCAAGGAAATTAAAAACTAGCAATAAATCACAAATAATAGTAAACCAGCTATATATAATCTTTAATAAAAAAAATAGCAACAGTATATTTCCCTATTATTAAAATACAATTTTAATTACTTACTTTCAATTTTAAGGTGGCTTGAATCTTGTCAGTTACCTCCACTTTCGCCCAACGTGTGATGTCATGAAAGATGCCTTGTGCTTCCATTTTTCTTTTATAAAATTATCTTTGTAACTTGTTCTAAAAGTAATCTACCAGTCTCAGTATTGCCAGTTTTCTCGCTTTTCTCAGTACCGCATTCATGGACTCCACATTGTTAATCGTAAGCATATTATACCTTCTGTTGGTATGAAACGAATGAGCCCATCTTTCTGGTTCTTCTTCTTTCAAGTACTCCATAGCAACTTTGTCGAATTTTTCTATCTCATTCATGAAAATATAAAATTCAGTGTGTTTGTATGTTGTTGCTACGTTGTAGAAGAGTGATAGAACCACATCTGAGAAGTATTTTTTTTCTTAAATTCTTCTCCATATGATAGATGCATATCCCATGCTGACACTTTGGATAGGCATTTGCAACTGTATTTGCAATGGTTGGGTGATGATCTGATAGAATAAACAATTGTTCACGTACTCCAATTGCATTTCTTAACTGATTGAAGAACCTGTTATAAGACTCATTATTTTCTGAGTCTGCAATTTCAAAAGCCAAAGAAAATATATTGTTGTTTTCGTTCTTTGACACTGCTATCATGAGAATATCACGATATTTTAACTTAAAAAATATTGCATCTACCATTATTACTGATTTACAGTTGGTCCATCCAAGGATTGAAGCGCCATAAGTAAAAAATGCATATTGAAACCTGTGCTGAGCAAAAGAATATTAGTAACAATTTGCATTTGATGTTTATAATCACAGTACAATAATTTTCTAAACTAAGTCTTGCCCATGAGACAAGAGTTGCATATATGTTAATAATCTAATCAGTGTAATTAAAGAATAAACTTTTGCCTCTTGGGCAAAAGTTTTCAATTTCAACAGTATAGCATTTGTACAACAATTTTCTAAACTAAGTCTTGCCCATGAGTCAAGAGTTGCATATATGTTAATAATCTAATCAGTGCAATTAAAGGGTAAACTTTTGCCTCTTGGGCAAAAGTTTTAAATTTCAATAATTTTATAAACTAAGTCTTGCACATGAGGAAAGAGTTGCATATATGTTGATAATCTAATCAATGAAATTAAAGAATAAACTTTTGCCTCTTGGGCAAAAGTTTTTAACTTCAACAGTATAGCATTTGTACAATAGTTTTCTAACTAATCAGTGCAACTAAAGGATAAACTTTTGCTTCCTGGGCAAAATTTTTCAATTTCAACAATTTTCTAACTAAGTTTTGTCTCACAAGAGTTGTATATATGTTAATAATCTAATCAGTGCAATTAAAGAATAAACTTTTGTCTCTTGGGCAAAAGTTTTTAATTTCAACAATATAGGATTTGTACAACAATTTTCTAAACTAAGTCTTGCACATGAGGCAAGAGTTGCATATATATTAATAATCTAATCAGTTCAATTAAAGAATAAACTTTTGCCTCTTGGGCAAAAGTTTTTAATTTCAATAATTTTCTAAACTAAGTCTTGCCCATGAGGCCAGAGTTGCATATATTTTAATAATCTAATCAGTGCAATTAAAGAATAAACTTTTGCCTCTTGGGCAAAAGTTTTCTATTTCAACAATTTTCTAAACTACGTCTTGCCCATGAGGCAAGAGTTGCATGTATGTTAATAATCTAATCAGTGCAATTAAAGAATAAATTTTTGCCTCTTGGACAAAAGTTTTCAATTTCAACAGTATAGTATTTGTATAACAATTTTCTAAACTAAGTCTTGCCCATGAGGCAAGAGTTGCATATATGTTAATAATCTAATAAGTGCAATTAAAGAATAAATTGTTTCCTCTTAGGTCAAAGTTTTCAATTTCAACAATATAACATTTATACCTGTTCTCATCGTCCCTCTTTGTGTTTGTGTACGTGCCTGGGTTATTTTCTTTGACTATTGTTGAGTTTTGTGCCATTGGTATTACTATAAATCTTTTATGAACATTGAAAGCATTTTAGTGCACTTCCACAATATGCAATCTAGTATGCTATACGTGTGTAAATTGACATTTGCTTTCTGTAAAACAAAATGAGCGTAAGCTGCAATGAGAACATAAGCATAAGTTAAAACTCATTGCTAGAGCCTCTACTCGGACAAAAAGCAGTTCATATACTAATTTAGGGCGAGCATCAACAATTTCACCCCCAACAAACACCAAAATTCTACAATGCTGAAATAATAAAAACAATAAAACCATTTTAGTGCACTTCCACAATGGGAAACCTAGTATGCTATACATGTGTGCGCTTCCACAACAGGCAATCTAGTATGCTATACATGCGCGTGCAATGACCTTACTTTATCTAAAACCAAAAGCACATACATTTTACCAACTGCAAATTGTTCATATGTAGCTACAAAAACTGAGTGAAAGATAAAAATTTTTAATCAACAACAAACTTGAGCAAATGCAACTTGATAATCAACAGTCGAAACTAACTAAATTAGAAAAAAATTGCCAAAGATATTCGTTGAAGCAAATGTAAAGAACACAGAGCAAACTTTATGACTTACGAACACAGTTTGAACAAACAAGTAGCATCATCAAGTCAACAAAATCACATCAAAAGAAAACTTGTTTATAAAAGCAAGCAAAGCTACAAAACAAAACAAATTAAGAATTATAACAAACAGAAATCTCAAAAGACAACAACAACATCATCAACATACCTAGTGTAATCCCATAAAGTGGAGTCAGGGAGAGGGTAGAGTGTAAGTAAAATCACCCCTACCGTATTCCAACTCATAGGTAGCGAGGATGTATCGAATCGACCCTCTGGCTCAAGAGAAAAACAGTCCAATGCAGCCCAATAAAGAAGTAAAGGAAGTGCAAGGAACAACATATAGTACTAACAAAAAAGTAACTAAAACAAATCCCAATAATACCACTAGTAATATCAATGGCACAAATC
Source organism: Capsicum annuum (assembly GCF_002878395.1). Lineage (NCBI taxonomy): Eukaryota > Viridiplantae > Streptophyta > Magnoliopsida > Solanales > Solanaceae > Capsicum > Capsicum annuum. Next base: position 7,083,239 of record NC_061117.1, read on the forward strand.
CTCATCATCTTCAAACAATTCCTTATCATCTTCTAATGCTAATTATACAACTAGTTTGAAATACTTGGAACTAATTTCTTTTACCATCTTGACCTTATACGTTTAACCTTACCAAAAAATGTTGCGATCAATATTAACTCTCATATTTACGACCTTTCAATTCAATACCCCCCCCCCCCCCCGCAACTACTCAAACACAATTATAACTGCAATAACAAACTCCCCAAAATTTGTTCGACACAATTCCTCAATGGAAAATATGTTACTACAATAATAGCATAGCTTGACTTCAGCTTACGTTCACCTCCCCCAAAATCAAATCAATATGTTAATTATATAACGAGCTAAAATTTACCACAATGCATCAATAAGCTAAAATTTACGGCAAATTAGATATGTTCTTACCTGAAGAAACCTTACGGTGATTGTTTTATTTTGGAAGAAAGAACGATCGATGTTTTGTTTGGGAAGAAAGTGATTGTTCTATTTTGGAAGAAAGATATATTGAGGGGTAATTTCATCCAATAAAATATGAATTAATAAGTAAGGGTTATTTTAACAAAGCCTTTTTATTTGGGGTTAAAATTTGAAAGTCACCCGTATTTGAGTCTATTTTTTATATTCTCCCAACGAGCTAGCTTTTGAGGTTGAGTTAGGCCCAAAGTCCATTTCTTTATCATGGTATCAGAGTCAGTCCCACCCAGTTCACTGTTTTCGATGTTGGGCCCCCCTTCTTATATTGTCTATGCTCCAGATGTCCAGTCCTGGACGTGCGGGGGGTGTTGGAGTCCCACATCGGTGGGTTAAAGGGTCCTTGGTCTTCTTATATGATCTTGGGTAATCTTCCCCTTATGAGCTAGCTTTTGAGGTTGAGTTAGGCCCAAAGTTTATTTTTTTATCAGGGTTGGATTAAAGGGTCCTTGGTCTTCTTATATGATCTTGGATAATCATCTTCTTATGAGCTAGCTTTTGGGTTGAGATAGACCCAAAGCTCATTTCTTTATCAGGGTTGCAGATGGATACTGAATTCGATCTGAGGTCTCGCATCACCTTTGAATTATTAGGGACGTGAATTTAGGATAAGCATTGAAAATTATATAACAAACGTAAATTGTATTAGGCAAGTCTTACGCAACAAGCTCATGGCTGAGCTGCATATGGATACTGGATTCGGTTCGAGGTCTTGCGCTACCTTTGAATTATTAGGAATGTGAATTTAGGATAAGTATTGAAAATAATACAAGAGATGTAAATTGCATTAGGACATTAGACAAGTCCCGTTCGATGAACTCATGGTTGGTTGAGCTGCAGACGAATGCTCGATTCGATCTCAGGTTTGCACCACTTTCCAATCATACAACAATGCCCATGTGGGCTTACTATGTAAATTTATAATGTGAGTCATCACCAATTACTTATTAATCAAGTTTCATGATCTGTTGTTTTGTTTTTTTATTTGATAGATAGTGATATTTCAGATAGGAATGGAGAGTAGCTGAATTGATGTGTATTTAATTAAATAATTGATGATAATTCAAATAGAAAATTACTATGCTTAATTATTCATGTATGAAATTTGAAAAAAAAAAAAGAAGATATTTAGATGTGTTTATTATCATTAGCTTTAATTTTTTTTAATTCTAAAGTTTTAATTTTGTGTTTTTTTGTGAGTTTTAGATATAAAATTTTGAGGGCATTAATTGAATACCTGATGATAAAATGTTCTCAATTTTTCTTAGACTTTAAGTTTTGTGCATAAAATATTTTACATTATAAGATAAACTTGATCTAATATTGGGTAACCTATAATAAAAGATCGAGTTTGTGTGATAGTATAGAATTTTATACAAAACAAAACTTAAATTCTTTTCCTTATAATAGAGAGAGCGCTGGTGGTTTGTAAATGTGAAGCAATTTTCAAGAAAATAACAAGGGGGGAGACGGGGTCAGAATAATCTTGAAAATTAATGAAACATAAAAAAGAAAAAAAAAAACGTGTACTTGAGAATATGTGAAGCTATTTTTCTTTCAAGAATTATGTAAAAAAAAAAAAGGGATAGGGAAAAATAAGTAGTATTCTTTGGTTTGGTTTGGGAATTTATGTAATTGTTATTGAGAATGATAGTGCAAGAAAGAAGAAGGTACGAGAATTTGGTTGAGTTGTAAAGAACAAATAGGAAAAGTACACCTATTTTCAAGAAAATCTTTTTATTGAAAAGATTTAATTTTGTGATTTGTGCAAGTTTTAGAGGATTTTTTTAAAATAAATTTTATTTAAATACTTAAACTAGTCGTGTTTCAAGAAAATCTTTTTATTGAAAAGATTTAATTTTGTGATTTGTGCAAATTTTAGAGCATTTTTTTTAAATAAATTTTATTTAAATACTTAAAATGGCCGTGTTTCAAGAAAATCTTTTTATTGAAAAGATTTAATTTTGTGATTTGTGCAAGTTTTAGAGGATTTTTTTTAATAAATTTTATTTAAATACTTAAACTAGTCGTGTTTTAACTCGTCTTTGCTATATCAATTGCACACTCAAATTTACAAAATAATCATCCAGACCTTTGGAATTTATGTGTCACATTATATGTGACATTTACGTAAAAGAAAATTCAGAATTTGAACTAAACACATCATAAATATGCTCTCAAACTTTGCTTCAGTTGACATTTATATTTTTTAATTTTAGGTGTGTACAAATAATCACTTAAACTTATATAGAGTTGAATAAGTAAACAAATATATTCTACATGACATCCTACCTGACAACTTACTCGAATTGTCACGTGAGATGTATGTGTCTACTTATTCAACTTATACAAATTTAAGTGACTATTTATACACAGTGTACGCCCAAAATTGAAAACATACATGTCAGCTAATATCAAATCAAATTAAAAAAACACATGCATTTATGTTTTGTATGCCAAATTGTACAAAGGCGGAGCTAGACTAGTAAAGGAGTGTTCGGACGAACCTTATTCGACAGAAAATTATATTATTAATACATGATTATAATAATTTTTATGTATATATTGTAGACATTAAATTCTTTTCAATGAATTTTTCTTTAAATTTTAAGTTTCCTCAGCAGAAATTCTAACTCCGCCTTAATAATTATATAGTCACATACTCTCTCCGTCTCATTTTACTCGTCCCAATTTGACATTGCTCATTAATTAAAAAAAATAATTAATAACATGACTACTTTATCATAGTACCCCTATTAAATGATGTTTACATTTAAATTTGGAGAAAAAATAATTAATACTAAGGGTAAAAAAAGAAAAAAGTTATCTTGTCTTGATTAATAAAAATGATAAATAAAATAAGAAATCAAATTAGAAAACTTGGGACGATTAAAATGGGATAGAGAGAGTATCTTGCTAACACCTAAACTACTGTATTACCTTTTATTTACCTATAATATATTAAAAGTGTGAAAACCCTTAGAAAAGTGATTTGAACTTTTGATTCTTCATTAAAAAAATTTCCTTTAGACAAAACTGTCTTTTCACTATTTTTTTCAATTCATTATTTAATTATTTTTATTATATTAACTAGACTCCTAAAATATATGAGATTTCTAAAATATATGGAAGGAAAATCAATTAATATTTTTTCTTTGTACTGATCAATTAGAAAAATACTCCTAAAATAGGACTCTAGAGAAAAAATTGGTTTAATTATTGAAAAAATATGATTGGTGTTCATTTAACTGATTTGATTGCATGTCTAGATTAGTGGATGTTTAATTTTCTAGCCCTCAACTTCTTTACTGTTTTTGTCAACATAATGAAATTCAGCGTGTGTGTATATATATATCTTCTTTATTTTCATTCAAGTCATTTATTAGCGTAAAATTTTTCGCTCAAATAAAAATTATTTTCATCAAAACTGAAGCTTTGTGATCACTATTGTATTATTTTGTTGTAGTTTATAGGTCATAGATGAATTTACAGGTGGTAGATGAATATCAATCGGCTTTGAGAATTTTTTTTTGGTAAATGTTAGATTTAATTGTATTGTTTTTATATATCTTTGTTTTGATGATTTTTTTTTACATGTTAAGTTTAGCTGTATTCTTTTGATACCTCTATTATCGTATTATTTTGTTATAGTTTACAGATGGTAGATAAGTGATAGACGGTTAGCCTTAAGAAAGTTTTTGTGTAAATATTAGATTTAATTATATTGTTTTGACGTCTTTATTATCGTATTGTTTTGTTGTAGTTTACAGATAGTAGATGAATGTCGATCGATTTTGAATTTTTTTTAATAAATTAGATTTAATTAAATAAATTCTTCAAAAAATATTAAATTTAATTATTATGTTCATTTTTATTATTTAAAAAAATATTTATTTAGTGTAAAGTTTGAATTTAATAAAGTGAGATACCTAAATAATACAGTAGGATATGATGACTCAATCATAATAGTCCACTAGACATGTTCCATTGAGGTTCTACTTTGGAAATATAAATTTTAAAATATAGTTTGTCGGCAACAAAGTGGGACCCACTACATTGACTGGATTATTAAACTTAGAAGATGGGACCCACGTTCATTGACTGGATTATTAAGCTTAGAAGATTTATGACGGAAAATTTTAATATGGTTGAGGTACAAGCAAGGAGCTCCATTAATTTTGGATACGCGGATAAATGGGTCAATTTATTTATTTTTAGACCTTAAAGAAAATTAATAAGAGAGTGAAAATATATTATATTAATATAGGGTCCATGCTTTTTATCTTCTCCTCTTTTATTTGTTGTTATGTCTCTTGTTTAATTTAAAATTAAAAAGATAATGTATTATTTTATGTATTTTTAATTCTATTATTAGGTACTAATTATAGCAATTTTATTTAGATGAATTGTAGTAATAATTAAAGGTGAAATAATTATATTATTATTTTTTAAGGATGTGTTAAGTCAAACATTGATAAGTAAATATGAATTGAAAGAGTATCAAATGAAGTTTGAATTTTATTCTTCTTTAACAATCACGTTTTTTGCTTCTAAACAAAAAAAAAATGATCTTATTGATTATATTTCAAATAATTCAATTAAAAATTGAAATTACATGTTTAGCTATTCAGACTTAACTTGATTTTTTTAAAGTTGGCGTCTTGTTAAGAAAAAGTTGACATACTTTCGACTCAAAAAAAATAAAATAGAAATTAATGTTCGTGTTTCGTGTCTTATTTTTTTTCTCTAAATCTAACAAATCTTCAACTCAAATAAATTATTATTTCAAGAAGTTAATAAAAATAATATAGTATTTTAAGATTGAAAAAAGGAAATATAATATTTATCAAATCGCTATTCACATAAATGCTACTATGTCAACTGAATACTTACACAAATTTAACTGACGAAATATTACTAAAGCGATGACACTTGAGCAACGATTAAAATTTTAGCAAATGACTGGGTTATAAAATAACAAAGAATTTCAAAACATCACAACACAAATACATCATTAAGAAAAAATCATATCAAAATGAACTGTTAATAGAATTATTTGAAATATAATTAACAAGATTTTTTTTTTTTGGTTTAGAAGCAAAAAACATACTTTTAAAGAAGGATAAAATTTAAAACTTTGTTTGATACACTTTTTAATTCATATTTACTTATCAATATTTGACTTGACACATTCTTAGCAATAATAATATAAAATAATAATTTAAGTATTTCACCTTTAATTATTATTATTATAATTTATCTAAATAAAATTGATACAATTAGTACTCAAAAATAGAACTAAAATAATAAATTATCTATTTAATTTTAAATTGAACTAATATAAAGAGACGTGATAACAAATACTCCTTCCGTCTCATTTTACTCGTCCCAAATTGACATTGTATAATGATTAAGAAAAATAATTAATAATATGATTACTTTACCATAGTACCCCTATTAATTCATATTTATATTTTAACTTAAAAAAATTAATGATCAATGAAAAATTACAAGTAAAATGAGAAATTAAATTAAAAAATTTGGGACGAGTAAAATGAGACGAAAGAAGTAATAAAAGAATGGGGAAATTATAAAGTGTCGACCCCACAAATCACAATTACTGTAATTTTGTATATTTATTTAGTGCAATATATGTGCCTCATGGGACCCACAAGAAAAACAATATATTTTCACTCTTTTGTTAATTTATTTTGAGGTTTAAAATAAGTAAATTGACCCACTTATCCACGTGTCCAAAAAGGAATAGAGCCTCTCTCAACTTTTGTTGATTGTGCCTCAACCATATTAAAATTTTCCGATTTATGACTATTTATTACTGTATCTAACTATCTAGGATATTCAAAGAAAATAGATAAATCACATTAAATACATAAAACGAGTCAAATTGGAAAAAAGAAGAAAATTACTCCCTTATATCATAATTATTTGTCACTAATTTTCTAATCGAATTTTTATTTTTAATATATCAAAAAAATATTTTTTTTTTAATTTTACCTTAGCCATTAATTATTTATTCTCTAAACTAATTTCAAGACGGAACAATAACAATCAATTAATAGGGATATTATGATAAAATAGTCATATAGATAATTATTTTCTTAATGACTGTACTAAATCAAAATGTGACAAGTAAATGTGAACGAAAGAAGTAGTATTTTTGTTTGATATTAAAAAAAATCGAACATAATTATTTGATTAGCATTTAACAAAAAAATTTAAATCGAAATCAAATTAACCGATGGTATGTATACATTTTTTTAAAAATATTTATTAATATCGTATTCCTTCTATTTCAATTGGTGTGGTAATTCATGTTTATTAAGAAAAAAACTAAACGTAAATTAGATATGTTTTTCATTTTTTTTTAGTTATTGTCAAACTACTCTTGAAAATTCAAACATTGATCATAATAACTACTTCAAAAAAAATAATTCAAAATAATACGTAAATAAGAGCAATTAAATTTCTTCATCTCATTACATAGGAAATTCAAATAAAGGTAAAATGGAAAAAAAATTCAACATTGCCTCATGAAGATTGAACAATTAACTTAATATAAAATATTGCAAAATGCTTCAATAATTAACTTATTGGGGATAAAGGGAGTACAATTTATAAGTATTATTTTTTTTCTTATAACTGTGGTGTTCGGACCAACTTGCATATATCTCGACTAATTTTACAGAATACCTACCACCTCCCATAAGCAACAGGTACCAAGTAACTCTGTCTCTGGTGGGAATTGAACTTGAAACCTCATGGTGCTCAACTCTCGTCAGAGGTGAGATAGAGAGACTGTTTCTGATAGATCCCGACTCAAGACAAAAACATTCAAAAAAATAATAAAGGAGCACGAAACAATAGGTATTAACACAAACAAGACTCAAATCAAATTATGTTTACTTTTATCATCTCTTATTAACAGTACTTATTTCATAAATTTTCATTAAATTTATTGTTGATTTCCCTACATTTAGGCAGAAATGTCATAATTTATTTCATACTTTGTTTTTTTTCCTTTTTGAAATTCATGTAATTATATTATGTTTTAGTAGGACCAGAAAAAACACTAAGCAAAATTATATATATTTTGTTTTGTGGAGAGAGTTGACTAGAAATTTAAAAAAATTCGAAAACAATATTGGCAATATATGGGAATGTTATAAGGCCAGCAAATTTTCTTGTAAACAAAATTGTCAATTACTATAAATATGTTTCTTGTAGACAAAATATGTTTATAAATGCTTATTTGATTTAAAAAATAAATGTAGAATTAGTCATTGATCATAGTGTAGTTCTTTTTAATTGCATGAGAACAAAAAAGGGAAATTTACTATGCTAATAATTAACATATATTATTAGATGTTATCAACGTAGTATTAATATTATAATTCATAAAATAAGATATTCAAGAAACAACTTCCTAATATTAGGCCTGCAGGGAGAAGTAGAAATTTTTGTATATTGTTTTGTTGTTCGTATTAATAGTTTAATCGGACTGTTATTTACGTAGTTTATTATTTTTAAAGTCTTGATGTTTGTTATTTTGAATAAATTTACTAATCGTAGTGCTATATTCGTAGTTTATTGTTATTGGAGTTTTGATATTTGTTGTTTTGAATATATCTACTAGTAGTAGTGCTATATTCGTAGTTTATTTTTTTAAAAATTTTGATGTTTGTTGTTTTGAATAGATCTACTAGTCGTAGTGCTATACTCTAGTTTATTGTTTTTGGAGTTTGATGTTTGTTGTTTATTTTTTTTGGAGTTTTGATGTTCGTGTTTATTATTTTTGTAGTTTTAGTGTTTGTTGTTTTGAATAGATCTACTAGTTGTAGTACTATATTCGTAGTTTATTATTTTTGGAATTTCGATGTTTGTTGTTTTGAATAGATCTACTAGTCGTAGTGTGCTATATTCATAGTTTATTATTTTTGAAGTTTTCATTCTTGTTGTTTTGAATAGATCGAGGATAATATTATTTATGATAATATTGTTTTAGTTACTATCTGCTGTTGTGATACTATTTATTGTTTATTATTTTTATATTACGTCTTTTTCTAGACTAATTATATTTTAAGGCAAAAATTTATAAGAAATAGTAATATTTCTACTTCACCTGCAAGGTAAAGATAAAGGATAGAGTACATTAAATATATCATTTTTATTGTTAAATTTAAATTAGTCTGGCCCACAAAATGAACATCGAATATTGACATTTGTGGCTTTGTTCACACCTCCAAGTTATAAAAATACTCTAAAAAATTATGTAGCAACCTATTGTTGGATTTAAGTTATATATATTCAGAGCGTAAAAGATTATTGTATATTATAATAATAGTCAACTAAGTTTAGCAGGTTATTAGTCATCACTTTCAAAACTAGCTATAATAGTTTATAAGCATCAATAACATATTTAATGTATAAAAAATATACGAATGTATGTTATTATTTTTTAATTTGTCATTCGATATTCGATATCTGTCTGGAAACTTCAATTAATTTCAATTTTGTTATGTAAGACTCGATAAAAAGAAAAACACTCTTTTTCAAAATTCCACTGAAAGATAATAAAAATTAAGTTTGGATTGTATTGGTGGCTATATCCTAATCAATCTTTCTTTTAGCAAAGAAAGGCCAATATCACTTGGTGAAAATGATGCTTTGAAATTGCAAAGAAAGACCAATATCACTTGGTGAAAATGATGCTTTGAAATTGCTGTTGGGTTCGAATGAGAAATGAATAGATATTTTTGTATAAAAATATGAGAAAAAAGATGCCTTTAAATAACACCTTTTTACATTGAATGATTTTGACTTTTTTGATAACGTTCAATAACCTCGTTTCCAACAGTTGATGTTCTACATATTTTTTGAGCACAAGTATCGAGTCTCTGTGTGAAGTTGTTCTGGCTTCAAGTTCGATGAAGTTGTTGGGGTTTGAGGTACCATACTACTACTCCAACAATAAGTATATCTTGTTTCTTAATTTAGGGTAAAATAATTCAGAATCCCAGATATAAATAGGAAATTAAATTCCTTAAAAGACATACAATAAATTTTGTGGACTTGGATATTTTGACTAAAATTTTTGTTTTCTTATTCTCCAGTTTATTATTTTGAACACAATTTACTAACATTTTAACTTTGAATTTTGTTCTTTTGAAAATGAAATATCATTTTATTTTTTCTTTTAATTTGAATCATATAGTGTAGCTTAGCTAGTTGGAATTCTTCTTCGGGTAACTTACATAAATCCCTGAATCTTTAAGTGATATTATATAAAGTCCTGACTATTTTGTTAATTACATTTTATCCCGATTTTTTATGGTAATACATATGTTATATGGTGATACATATAAAAAAGTGATACATTTGAAACTAATAAGATCTTTATTTCAGGAAATAATAAACTCTCTTTTATTCATTGTATTCTTTCATTTAAGGAAATATATCTGATTTTTCTCCTTTTTTAGATTTAATTTAGGTGTTTTAATTATGTTTCTCTTTTTCGTCTTTAATTATGAAAGATATGTTTTTTTGTTTTTCTGCCTCTTTTTTCGTCTTTAATTTTAGTATGCTTTTTTAAGATTTAATTTTAATTATGTTTCAATTCTGTTTTTAGTCTTTTTTTTTTTTAAATATTATTACTTTTATTTCCTGCATTGACTACACAATTACCTTTGATTAATAGCTTATGAATCACCCAATAATTGAACTAAATAATTGTATCTACCATATGAATCGCCATAATACCATATATATCACCCATTAATATCATATGAATCACCCAATAATTGAAATAAATAATTATATCTGCCATATGAATCATCATAATACCATATATATGAATCACCCAATAATTAAAATAAATAATTGTATCTACCATATGAATCACCATAATACCCTATATATCACTCATTAATATCATATGAATCACCCAATAATTGTATCTACCATATGAATCACCATAATACAATATTATCACCCATTAATATCATATGTATCACCCGTTAAAATCATACAAATTGTATCTATCGTATGAATCACCATAATACCCATAGAATGATATCATATTTATCATTCATATGAATCACCATTAAAAAAATAAATATGTATGAATAACTAAATAAATTTATATATGTATCAATAGATTTTTTAAAAAAAAATGGGAGAGATTTTAGGAGAGGAAAAAAAAGTTGCATGCATTAATAGAGGAGAAAAAAATCAGGAAGGAAGATTTAAGCATTAACGGAAGAGAAAAACTCAGGAAGGAAGATGATTTAATTGTTGATAATTAGGGAGATATTTTAAGGAAGGAAATCTTGAATGAGTTAAATGTGAAGTAAAAATAGGATGTGGGGTTTTCTTGATATATATCAAAAATAAAGTTGAAAAATGAAATTTTATATAAATTTTTAAAAATATTAGATAATATAATCTCTTAAGTATGAGATTTGTGTAATTTATACTTCTTTGTATACCTTTTCTTATCAACTTCACCTAAAAATTTTGTACATCTTTTTCACTTTATTTTTTATAAGTGTATAAGCATCATCTTATTACTACTCATAAATTTGAACGCATGTTATAAAATACTATAGTAAAGATAAGAATAATAAAGGAGAAAAGAGAGAAGCTCTTATTTTTTGTATTGAGGGGTTAGGGACTAATTATAATGAAGAAAATATTTTATTATTTATAGGAAAAAATTGACATGGTCCTAAAGTTAAGGATTTCTAAATAAATATACAAGAAGTAGACTTTCACTATAGTACAAACACATTTGTAACCCCTTGAATGACTATTTGATCGATAATGTGCTTTATTAGAAAAACACATTGAAAAAAAAAAATTAGGAAAAAGAGTACACATCTCTATTTTAATTGCCTCATCGAAAACCTTACAAGGAAAATCTACTGGGACAAAATGTTGTGAGGAAAAAAGAGTACAATGAGTATTAACTCCCCTGATAAAAACATCAACCCAAAACTTGAATCTTCACGCTTGAATCTTGTACATCATCTTCTCGAAAGTTGCAGTAAGCAGAGACTTTGTGAATGATCATTTGTATTATCACACTAATGAATATATTGCACGTTGATATTATCGCTCTTTTGAAACTCATGTACATAAATAGTTTTGACGAAATTTGTTTGATTCTTTTCCTTTTTATGAATCCTCTCATTAGTTGGTTATGCATGCAACATCTTTATATAAATGAATATTACAAACCATATTACGTATCGACCTCGATCACATACATTCTCGACTTTCTTTGTGAGTAGTCATTACCTCAACCAATTTGATTGTCATTTAAAACTATGTCAATATCAATCTGTTATGCCCATCATATGAATATCTTCACTATACTCATGTAGAAGTAGCCCTATATCATGCTCATAATTACTATAATACAATTTATAAGTATTTTTATAGTTTATATTTTTAATATACTATTTCATAGTTAAATTTACAATTTTGAATGATACAACACTTTTTCTATAAAAAAATTTATGGCTTATAAATATAAAACAAAATGTCTAGTAAATCAAACAAAACTCAAATCAAATTATGTTTACTTTTATCACATCTTATTAAAGGTATTTATTTTATAAATTCACTATAGTTATTTTTGATATCCTTACATTTAAACATAATGCCACGATTCATTTCAATTTTTGAGTTTTTGTTTTTTCCTTTTTGGAAGTCATATAGTTATATGTTTTGCTTTGTGGAGATTTGACTGAAAATATTTGAAAAATCGAAAATAATTTTGCCAATTATTAGAATTTGTCCAGAATTTTCTACTTTATTCGGATTCTATAACAATTATATTTTACTTCAGAAAGGATTTCTTAGTGGAAAAGGAAGATTTCTTTCCTATTAGATTTCTATTATATTTATTTTTTGTTAGAGGAAGGATTTGTAACTCTTACAAATAGAAGATCACTCTTCTCAAATCATAACACAATAGCATCCACAATGTAGAAATTTTCTCTCAATTAGTTTTTATAATTTTGATTTAGGTTTTTATATGTAGACCATGGCCGAATCATATCAATAGTGTTATGTTTTAATATGTTTTTCTTTGTTATCTGATTTAGCATCTCCGTGGTTTCCAAACTATTAATTTTCGTATGACGCCCTCTCGATTTTGAACGCAATATGGGAAGATTATAAGCCAATAATGTGACAAAATCATATCGTTGTATAGTTGATCAAATTTAGAGTTGTCATGTAATTAAATAGATATTTATAATTATTTTTTTGACCTAAATGATCATGAAAATGAATTAAGAAAAATTGGATGGCCACGAAAGCTAATTAAATAACGTTGAATGATCTTTGAAAGGTAAAATCGAGTTGAGGAGCTTTAACGTTTAATAACTATGCTAAGTAAGATAGATTATTAGATATCATCAACGTAGAATTAAATATTATAATTCATTCATAAATTAAGATATTCAAGAAACAACTTTCTAATTGCCTGCAATATGAAAAACTTAGACCTAAAAACTTAGGGAGAAGTAGAAATTTTAGAAAGTTTTGTTGTTCGTACTGATAATCTAGTCGTTATGCTATATTTGTAGTTTCTTGTTTTTGGAATTTTGATATTTGTTGTCTCGAATAGATTGAGGATAATATTATTTGTGGTAGTTTTGTGCTTGACTAATATTTGTTGTTGTGATACTACTTGTTGCTTATAATTCTTATATTACGTCCTTTTCTAGATTGGTTCTTTTTTGAGGCGGGGATCTATTGGAAACAACATCTCTACTTCATCTACGAGATAGAAGTATGGACTAAATACACTCTATAATACATTGAATATGTTGTCGATGTTGTTGTTGAATTTAAATTAATCTGCCCCTCAAAACAAACATCGAATATTGAGTTGGAGGAAAAAAGAACAAGCATTGTGGACTTTGTTCTTTCTATTTGTTTAAAAATTTCCGTTTTATTTTTAAGAGGTGTGAATGAGAAATGAATAGGTGTTTTTGTGAAAAATCACCTGAAAAAAAAGGATATCCTTTGAATAACACCTTTTCATATTGAATGATTCTGACTTTTTCGATAACACACAATAGCCTCATTTTCAACCGTTGATGTTCTACATGGTTTATTTCAAAAGCAAATATCAAGTCCTTGCGTGATTAGTTTTGTCTTCAAGTTTGATGAAGTTGTTGGCGTTTGAGATACTACTACCCCAACAACAAGTATGTCCCTTTTATAAATTTAGGATGAGGTAATCCAACACCTCAAGTATAGTTAAAAAATTAAATTTCTTAAGTACAATAAATTTTGTGGACTTGGATATTTTGACTAAAGTTTTTGTTTTTTATTTTCCAGTTTATTATTTTGAACACAATTTACTAACATTTCAACTTTGAATTTTATTCTTTTAAAAAATGAAATATCATTTTATTTTTTCTTTTCATTAAAATCATATAATAATGTAGCTTAGCCAGATGAAATTCTTCTTAATCAGGTATACCTTTTGTTATCAACTTCACCTAACAATTTTGTTCGTTTATCCTTTTCACTTTATATTTTTAGTATATGATCATGGTCTTATTATTAATCATAAATTTGATATGTCCCAATTATATGAATTGCATGGTGTTTCCTACATGGTCATCGAACTTATAATTCATCAAACTAATTTTTTTTCAACCATAAAATCATTTCACTTTTAATAATTCTCATAATAAAGTCATATTCATCAAACTATTTTTTTTTTCAACCATAAAATCATTTCACTTTTAATAATTCTCATAATAAAGTTATTTTGGTTATTTTTCTGATAAAAATTGACAAGAAAGTTTCTATTCTAATTAAAATTTCTTTTGAAACTTAAAAAACCCTCACATATATATAATAACAATTAACAGTTATATATCTAGAACTAGAAAATGGGTCGGGTTGCTTGACGCTCTTCTCCTTTTGAGTAAATCGACTAATTTTGAATAATTAAATTGACCTTATTTTTCTTTGTGTTGGAGCAACCGTTAAGAGGAGGTTATTTATAAGATATGTGGCTAGTTGAAGGCTATTTTTGATCTAACGATAGGGAGTTTTTTTTTTTAGCAAATAACCTAATGGAAGATAAAATTAATCATTTCAAATAATTTAGAGGTATTTTTAATCTTTCTTCGCCTTATAAAATGCTAAAAGTAGCTCACATGTTTTACCATAAAAAAATGAATCAAAACATGCTAGCTTCAAAGTTATACAAGTCTAAGTTTTTGAACATAGATAGAGATAAATATATTGCAAAAATAAGTAAAGAAAAAAAACAATAGGTGAAAGAATCACTTTGTGTATTCTTAAATGAATAACAACTGTTACAAACACCTTTATTTATACAAGTGGTTAAACCCTAAACCATAACAATTAAAGGAAATAAAATATTATATACACCCAAAAAAGGAAAATAATCTCTAGAGTACTAAGAAAATATATTTTGTACACTAAAATTTTTTTTGTATACTTATAAAAAATATTCACCTAAATTAGAAAATTCCAACCCCCCTCAAGTTGGAGGTGAGGAAGAAACACCCAACTTGCCAAGAAGTTGATGCACAAGTCCCGTCAATAATTTGGTGAAGATATCGGCTAGTTGCGAAGATGAATTCACAAATGATAAGGAAATTAATCCCGCAAGATATTGTTGACGGATGAAGTGACAAGTAATTTTGACATGCTTTGTTCGTTCATGAAAAACAGGATTCTTTGCGATATGAATTACAACGAGACTATCAGAGTAAAGATGTACCGGCAAAGAGATTGGAACAGAAAGATCTTCGAATAAACGCACCAACCAGGTGAGTTCGGCTACTACTCGTCTTATCGATCTATACTCGGCTTCAGCTGAACTGAGTGAGATCGAAGCTTGTTTCTTTGATTTTCATGAGATAGGAAAAGAGCCAAGAGAGATATAAAATTCACTGATTGATTTTCGAGAATCCGGACAAGTACCCCAATCAGAATCGCAAAAAGCAAGTAGTTGAAATGATGGAGAACTGAACATAAAAAGATCAAGATCAGGATCCTTCAATAAATAGCAAAGAACTCACAAAGCCGCATTAAAATAGGGAACTCATGGATCCTGCATATATTGACTAAGATGCGGGATGATGAATGAAAGATTTGGCCTTGCGTGAGTCAGGTAATTTAGTTTTTCAAGTAAATGTCTGTACAACGTTGGGTATTTGATTGGAATTTCCTCACCTTCCTTTAATTTGATAGAAGGGTCCAATGCTGTAGAAATAGGAGAAAGATGTAAAGAATCAAATTCTGTCAACAACTTCATAATAAACTTACGTTGAGATAGAATCAGTCCATGTGATTCTCCGATGACTTTCAAACCCAGAAAAAAAATGCAAACTTTCAAGATCTTTAATCTAGAACTCGGTATCTAAGAAGATTTTCAAAGCCTATAATTTTGCTTCATCATTTCCTGTTAATAGTATGTCATCGACATAAACTGCAACAACAAAAATTGAATTATTTGATTTCTTAAAAAATAAAGAGTAGTCATTTAAAGAATGACTAAATCCTTCAAAGTTGAGTGCTGCAGTAAGCCTTGAGTACCACTGTCTGGATACCTGTTTAAGTCCATAAATAGACTTTTTCAACAAACAAACATGGTTAGGTGAAGGTGAAGTAATCTCAGCAGAAAATTTCATATATACTTATTCATTAAGATCGCCATGTAAAAAGGCGTTATTGACATCCAACTAAAAAAGACCCCATCCTTTCTTCACAGCAATAGCAAGTATGTATCTCACAGTAGTCATTTTTACCACTAGTGAAAATGTTTCATTGTAATCTACTCCCTCTTTTTGTATATCAGCTCTAATAACCAATCAGGTCTTATACCTTTTAATACTCCCATCTGAATGTTGCTTGATCTTATAAATCTATTTACAGGACAATGCTTTCTTTCCTTGAGGTAAAACAACAATATTCCAAGTCTTATTCAATTCTAGAGCTGCTAATTCCTTATTCATAGCTTCTTGCCATGCTGGAATATGCACTGCCTGCTCATAGTTAACAGGTTCATGAATACTAGAAACAGAGTTGATCATGACTTGGTTAGAAGAAGACAATTCATTAAAAGGAAAAAAAATACGGGTCACAAGACTAAGAAAACATGTAGAACTTAAATCTATGAATTGAAGAGCATTGTAAACCTAATCGTGAAGATAAGATGGTGTTTTAGTTATCCCAGAAGATGTTCTAAGCACGGTGTCCAAGATTTAATTTGGATGGGGAAAAGTACAATCT
This sequence comes from Capsicum annuum, assembly GCF_002878395.1. NCBI lineage: Eukaryota > Viridiplantae > Streptophyta > Magnoliopsida > Solanales > Solanaceae > Capsicum > Capsicum annuum. The sequence continues at coordinate 7,100,024 of NC_061117.1, forward strand.
TCGATAGAAGTAGGAGAAGAGGATGAAACAGAGACTGGAGAATGAGGAACTGGCTTAGTGGAATCAGAAGTTGGCATAGTAGGATCAGTAATTGAAAAAGTAGAAGGTGAAGTAAGATAATCATATTCTGGTTCTGATAGATATAAAGTAAAATTAGAGCTTGTAGGCGCATCAAGAATATCAAAATTTGATGAAGAAGAAATAGTGTTAAGAAATACTTTTTGAGAAATATTTGACTTATCCAAAAAAGAAAAATACTCTTCATGAAAAATCACATCTCTAGAAATAAAAATATTCTTTGTTTTGAGATTCATTACCGTATATTCCTTTTTTCCATAAGGATATCCTAAGAATACACAAGGCAAAGCACTTGGATCAAACTTTGTTCTATGATTAGATAAGGTGGAAACAAAACATACACAACCAAAACATTTGAGATTTGAATAAATATGTTTAGATTTGAAAAGAACTTCAAAAAGTGACTTATGTAGTAAGATTAAGGAAGGAAATCTGTTTATAAGGTAAGTTGTTGTTAACAAGCATTCTCCCCAATAAATAATAGGTAAATGAGATTGGTATTGTAAAGCCCTTGATGTTTCTAATAAGTGTTTGTTTTCTCTCTATTATTTTATTTTGTTGTGGAGTGTAAACACAAGTAGTTTGGTGAATAATTCCTTTTTTAAGAAAAAAGTGCCCTTAAGATGAAAGAAATGTATGTTTTGAGAATAAAACATGTTTTAAGAGGTTAAAATTGGGCTTAAAGAGATTTAGATGGTTACCCAAAGAAGATATTTAAGTGAAAAGGCTTATTGTTGGAAAACGTGTTTTGTCGATACGGGTATTATCCTAAAAAAGGGATAATTGAGACATCATGTACGGGTGATGCCACAGTATACCTGAAAGGGGGTGTATCGACTCATGAAAACTCCAATTCTTGCGGAAAACTTGGATTGAAGGCTTGGCCGCCGAGTTAAGGATAGACCTATATAGCCCGTGGATAATCAAAATTGTAGGGTGTACCGTCTAACTCAGAAGTAAAGCAAAGAGTTGAGTCCATGATGTACAAGAATGTTTTGAAGCTCTTGAATTATGCCTATGTGTTTTTATCTATACATTATGCTAAATTGTTTTCATGATGCTCTCGATTATTTTATATGAAGTATATGTTATCTTTTGTTAGTTCCACATACCAATACTTTTCAAGTATTGACCCCCTATAATACAGATTTTGAGACACAATCTCGTGGTCCAGTCCAACAGTAGATTACCCTCAGATATTCAGAGTTGGTAATCCTCCCTTATTTCGTAAGACATTCTATCTATATATTAGTTTCAGTTAGTATTATGGTCAAGTTAGGTGAAACATCCTGGATTTTGACCCTTAGAAAATTTTCTGGATTTCTGGACATCATACAACTTGTAGGTACCAGTCATATAATGAGGTATGGTTGGTATGCTCTTGTCTGTATGCTAACCAGTGTTGGTTGGTGGGTTGGATTGGTTTTTGGATGGGTACGACTTTGGTTGTATGAGTCGTATGGTTGGTAAAGGTTCGTAGGGTTGGGGTTTTTCCTTCACTTAATATGAGACTTAGTAAAATAACTTGGATCCGAGTATGAGTGGCTCACCATGGGTCGTGAGTTAGGGTACGAGTCGTACCATTAACTCATATGGTAGATAGTGTTCAATCTTTTTTTGATTCTATTCTGCCAAGGATACGGTTTAGGAGTACTGATCATATGGCTTGGGTATGACTTGGTTTGTGTAAGTCGTATGTTGGACAATGTTGGGTCCAAGGGGGAGGCCTAAGGTACTAGTAGTGGGTACCACTCGTATTGAAGGGTACGACTGGTATGGGATAGTCATACCATCTGACGGGATTTTTATGCAGTTTAAGTAGGGTCGACTTTATGGGCAAGTAACACAAACCACTGCTTTAGGAACCCAATTTTGGGGGCCCCCACTTTACAACAATTTTTATATATTAAAAAATATTACATGTTCAATTGCTTTAAAACTTAGGAAGAGTAAACGGGCCCATTTGTACCAAGAATACTCCTCAAACGTTTTTTCTTAAAAAAGGCAAACTTACTATTTGTTTAAAACTTAGGAAGAGTAAAGGGGCCCATTTGTACCAAATATAAATACTCCTCAAATGTTTTTTCTTTAAAAAAGGCACAATTTTGAAAAGGCAAATACACATGTAACGAATTTGATTTGACCAAGTCTTGAAAAAGGCAAAATATATATTTATAAGGAAAAAAATATGGAAGAAACAATAACAATTAATTATTACTTTCTGTTTTTATCTTTCCAATTAAAATGAGATATTTCATTTTCCTTTTCTTGACTGATGAAAACTAAGTACATATTCATCCTATTTCTTCTATATTTATTTACCTTCAACTCTTACTTTCTTTTAATTCTTATATCACCAAACTTCAATTGTTCAAGAGATTTTTTCACAATATTATTATTCATTCAATTTTTTCTTGAATATCAAGACTATTGATAGTTTATGAAGATTGAAGTTATTATTGTCAGATCAAGTTATTAAATTAGGATCTATTATTTTAATTTTATTATTATTATTTTTTCTATTAAATAATTGTGCATGATATATTGATATTTGGTAGACATATTTTGTTGTTTATTGATTTTTTTTTGAGTTTTTAATTGTGTAGATATAAATTACTCTTTTACTATTTATCAAAATTTAAATATGTCAACTAGAAAATATGAATTCGGTGCTTCAAAACTTAAAAAAAATAAGAAAAATTGAAACTTTGGTAGAATCTGAAAAAGGAGATTTAGAGAAATTTTTATTAAATAATAAAACAACAGAATTAGAAAATATAGGAGAGTGTTCTCAAGATAAACAAGTTATTAATTCAGTTGAATTACATGATAGGAGTAATACTATTCAAAAAGAAGAGGAGGAAATTAATGAGAAATCTAATGTAGATCCTCAAGAAAATCAAGAACTTAATGAATCAAATAGTTGTATTGTTAAAAATATATATGATCCTAGTCAATGGATCATTATCGACACAAAATTGAGGGACTTACTAGTGAAAAATGGACCAATTAGAATTAGTGATACAAATTTTCCAAATGATAAATTATCAAGACATTTTTCTAATGTCCATTATTTTCAAATTTTAGCAAATGGAGAAAGGCATGAAAGAAAATGGTTAATTTATTCTAGAGATTTAGATAAAGTATTTTATTTTTGTTGTAAATTGTTTAATACAAATTCTAATATTAGTAATAGTAAACTAGAAAGTGAAGGTAGTAGAGATTGGAGAAACCTTAGTGCTAAACTTAAAGCTCATGGGATATTTGTTATTTCGTTTGTACTTCGGGTACACAGAATTTGTATATTACAACATCAACTTCAACTTGAGTTCAAGTATAAATAAGAACACAATGAATTATATCAAATACCCTCAACACAAGATCAAAATGACCTTTCCAAGATATGTATTTTATTTTGCAGAAATTAAGATGAAACAGAAAATAGCCAAGTCGTCCGAATTCATGGATTTTCCTTAAGGAAATAATCCCCCTCACTGTACCCGAGGTTGTGGAATTTTTTCTCCCAGGATAAAATGGCTAACAGACCAACAGTAGCGGTACCTCAAATGGTTGGAATCTCTTCGAACTCACAGAATGTTTTGAGTGATCACCCAGAATATTTTTGAGGCAAGAAGAGAGTTTTTAATCTGAAAATTTCATTCTAAACCTGTGGAAGAAACCAGGTTTATATAGCCACAACATGCCTTTTCTGAAAAGAGGCAATGATTCACTCCAAAGGTTACACCTTTGCTGTAAGTTCATGTCTGTTCATCGAAGATTACATGTTTTTCTGAATAGTCATCTCATTTCATGAATCAGTGTGTCACTTCATTGAAGGATTACATCCTTCTGAAGCATCATTTCGAACCATTGCAACCTTCTGTAGCCTCAGTTCAGAACAATGTATCATTTTTGAAGCACTAGTTTGAGAATAATTCATCAGTTTACTTGAAACAGTGCAACTGTTACTGCATGTATATATAAATTGAGGTTCGAAACTGCAGAAAAATTTTTACTGCATTTTTTCTTGGAATTCTTCGGAATTCAAATAAAGTTTGTCCAAAAAGATAGATCTAATCGATCGATCATTTTCCAAATCCAAATCCAAAATCGAAGCCAAGCCGAGCGAGCGACGACGACGATGGCGCAAGACATCTATTATTTATTGCCTCACTTGCCATGTGGAGTAAGTGTTCTTGATTATAAACACTTTCAAGTTCTCTTCTTCCACCAATGTGGGAGAAAGAGTAAACTTTCTAATTTAGGAGTACACTTTCCATTTTAGTGTCTCCTTCCCCTCCACCATTTTATTCTCCATTTTTCCATTCACACTTTTTTCATATACTATGAACCCAACAATCCCCCACATGAATGGGGAATGACTATTTTTTGTAAAATTTTTACGGACAAGTATGTGATCATCAAGCAAAGACTGATTGCATCTGGATAAGCGGGTTTCCCTTTGAAATTTCTGTAGTGAACATGCATCGGGTGCACTCGGTCAATCGGTAGATTTGATATCTTTGAAACGTCGAGCTTTAATATACACCTAGACAATACATGTCACACAACCAGCCTTTTAACGTTTATGGTTCTCATGGTTTTGTTCTTTTCAGCCATGAACACGTTCCAGTTTCATGAGAGCTTAGAGAATAGGCCTTTACTAATATTCTCTTTGAAACGGCTTCCACTTTACCCTCGCATAGGTGATTTTTAAACGTTCAATCCTGTAGATTAAAATATTTGGTCAAATCTTCCAAATTTAGATAATCATTAAAAGACTTTTCACCTTAAGTCTTATCCTAGTTTACTATACATTGTCTACATCATGAGAATGGGTTGGGTAATTGACAATATTGAACTTTTCAGACACAACTTTGTTTGATCTCCTTGAACCTAGCTCTTGGGATCTCCAGTTTGCTAGGTAGAGTTACCGCCATGCTGACTCATCCTCGGACTTAAACCCATTCCCTTGGATGTTCTTTCCACTTCTTCTCTAGATAGGCCTTTTGTAAGTGGATCCGACACATTATCCTTTGACTTTACATAGTCAATAGTGATAATTCCACTAGAGAGAAGTTCCCTAACGGTATATGTCTCAGTCGTATGTGATGAGATTTACTGTTGTACATCATGCTTCCTGCCCTACGTATTGCCTCTTGGCTATCACAGTGTATACATACTAGTGAAACTGGCTTGGGCCAATACGAAATATCTTCCAAGAAATTTTTGAGCCATTCTGCTTCTTCACCAGGCTTTATCTAATGCGACAAATTCAGATTCCATTGTAGAGCGAACGATACAAGTCTGTTTGGATGATTTCTAAGAAACTTCTCCTCCACCGATAGTAAATACCTATCCACTTGTGGATTTTACTTCGTTCGATACGGTGATCCAATTTGCATCACTATATCCTTCAAGTACCGTAGGATATTTATTATAATGCAAAGCATAGTTTAGAATGTATTTAAGATACCTCAAAACTCTTTTCATTGCCATCCAATGAGTTTTGTTGGGATTACTCATGTACCGACTCAATTTACTAATTGCACATGCTATGTATGGTCGTGCACAGTTCATTATATACATCAAACATCCCAATACTCTTGCGTACTCCAATTGTGAGTCACTTTCACCTTCATTCTTTTGAAGTGCAAAGTTCACATCCAATGGAGTCTTGGCAATACCAAATTCCATATCCTTGAACTTATCAAGTACTTTTTCGATATAATGAGACTGTGACAATGCTAACCCTTGTGGAGTTCTATGGATGCTTATACCTAAGATCACATTTGCAACTCCAAGGTCTTTCATATCAAACTTGCTCTCGAGCATTCTTTTGGTTGTATTTATGTCACAAATATCTCTGTTGATGATCAACATATCATCCACATATAAACAAACAATGACTTGGTGATTTGGTGTGTCTGTAATATATACACATTTGTCACATTCATTTATCTTGAATCCGCTTGCCAACATGGTTTGGTCAAACTTTGCATGCCCTTGCTTAGGTGCTTGTTTTAGTCCATAAAGTGACTTAACAAGTTTACACACCTTATTTTCTTTTCCTGGAACCACAAAACCCTCAAGTTGTTCCATGTATATTTCTTCCTCCAAATCTCCATTTAGGAATGCGGTCTTCACATCTATTTGATGGATTTGAAGATCATATACCGCCGCCAAGGCAATTAACATTCGAATCGAGGTTATCCTTGTTACTAGCTAGTATGTATCAAAGTAATCAAGGCCTTCCTTCTGTTTGAAGCCTTTTACTACAAGTCTTGCCTTGTATTTGTCAATAGTACCATCCGCCTTCATTTTCCTTTTGAAGATCCGTTTAGAACCTAATGGTTTATTTCTGGGAGGAAGGTCAACAAATTCCCATGTATGGTTACTTAAGATTGAATCTATCTCACTATTGACTGCCTCTTTCCAAAAGGATGAGACTGATGATGACATCACTTCTTTAAATGTTTGAGGCTCATTTTCTAAGAGAAATGTTACAAAATCCAATTCAAATGAAGTTGACATTCTTTGACGTGTACTGCATCTTGGATTTTCTCCATTATGTACATTCTCACTTGGTTCATCTTGAGATCGTTTAGATCATCCACTAGAATGTTCATGTCTAATTTTATACGGGTAAATGTTTTTAAAGAATTTAGCATTATCTGATTCAATTACCGTATTTTCATTAGTATCCAGATGTTCGGATTTATGAATCAAAAATTGACATTATTTACTACTTTTAGCATATCCTATGAACATACAGTCCACCGTTTTAGGTCCTATCTTAACCCTTTTAGGTATAGAAACTTGAACCTTCGCTAGACACCGCCACACTTTGAAATATTTCAAGTTGGGTTTCCTTCCTTTCCATTTTTTGTAAGAAATTGATTGTGTCTTACTATGGGGAACTCTGTCGAGTATACGATTGGCCGTAAGGATAGCCTCCCCCCATAAGTTTTGTGGCAAACCAAAACTTATAAGTAAGACATTCATCATTTCCTTCAAAGTTCGGTTTTTTCTTTTCACAATTCCATTGATTGAGGTGAATACGGGGCCGTAGTTTGATGGATTATTCCATTCTCTACACATATTTGTGCAAAGGGAGATTTATATTCTCCGCCCCTATCACTTTTTATCATTTTGATCTTTTTGTCTAACTGATTTTCAACTTCAGTTTTATATTGTCTAAACGCATCTATTGCTTTATACTTACTATTTAGCAAGTAGACATAACAATATCTAGTGCAAACGTCAATAAAAGTTATGAAATAATTTTTCCCACCACATGATGTGTTGACTTCATATCACAAATGTCAATGTGGATTAAGTCTAAGGGATTGAAATTCCTTTCAACAGACTTATAAGGATGCTTTGCATAATTCGATTCCATACACGTTTGACACTTTGATTTATTGCACTCAAAGTTTGGCAAAACTTCTAAGTTAATCAATTTTCATAACGTTTTGTAATTAACATGGCCTAAACGTTCATGCCATAAATCATAAGACTCAAGCAAATAAGAAGAATTTGAACTTTTCTTTATTTCAATAGTCATTACATTCATCTTATAAAGGCCTTTGATCAGATAGCCTTTTCCTACATACATTTCACCTTTGCTAATTACAATTTTTCCAAAAACAGTTACACATTTGAATCCGTTCTTATCTAGGAGTGAAATAGAAATTAAGTTCCTATGTAACTCCGGAACATATAACACATTGTTCAGTGTCAAGACCTTGCTGGAAGTCATCTTTAAGAAATTTTTTTCCTATTTCCTCCACCTTAGCAGTAGCGAAGTTAGCCATGTAGATCATTTCTTCTACTTGAGCCAGAGAAAATGATGAAAATAACTCCTTGTTGGCACATATATGGCGGGTGGCACCAGAATCCATCCACCATTCCTGAGGATTCCCCGTCACGTTGCATTCTGAGAACATAGCACACATATCATCGTATTTTTTGTTAGATTCAATCATATTTTCTTGATTCTTTTTCTTTCCTTTCTTTAGGGCACGACAATCTGTGGACTTGTGTCCAATCTTGCCACAGTTGAAGCATTTTTCCTTAAACTTTTTCTTGGGTTGATTGCTTCCTTGTTGAGCTTTCTTCCTTTTCTTGGAAATGTTTTGGTCATCTTCTACAATATGTGCTCCATTAATTGTAGAATTTACCTTTCACCTTATTTCGGCAGCTTTATTATCCTCTTCAATACGAAGTCGAGCAATTAGATCTTCAACAGTTATCTCCTTGCGTTTATGTTTTAAGTAGTTTTTGAAGTCTTTCCACAAAGGTGGTAGCTTCTCAACTATCGCTGCTACTTGGAAAGCATCATTCACAATTAAACCTACAAAGCAGTTTATATGAGTATTAAGAACATTTTTAATTTGTTCAACTGAGGTATTTTTCAAAGATATACCTTTTGCTAGGAGATCATGTATGATAACTTGCAACTCCTATACTTGAGAGACAACAGGTTTGCTATTTATCATTTTGAAGTCCAGGAACCGTGCAACAAGGAATTTTTTAATTCTCGCATACGCCGTCTTATATTTTTGTTCAAGTTCCCCCCACAGTTCCTTTGATGTCTTGGTTCCACTATAAACATTGTAGAGGTCGTCTTGGAGACCACTCAGAATATAATTCCTGCAAAGGAAGTTCGAATGGTTCCAAGCTTCTACAATAATGAAGCGGTCTTTTTATGAGGTTCCCTCGAGTACCTCAGGAGCGTCTTCACTAGTGAACCATTGCAGACATAAAGTGGTGAGGTAAAAGAACATCTTTTGCTGCCACCGCTTGAAGTCAATGCCCGAAAATTTTCTCGGCTTCTCCGCCGGTGCCATTGTTGGTGGAGCATTTGTGCGACTTGATGTGGCAATATTAGTTGCCCCCATAGACGTTGTCGCATCCATCATTTGACTTTCAGTTGGCATTTTTCTGTCACCACAAGACAAAAAGTACTTAGTATTTTCAGAATACTACTGATAAAAATTAAAAAAAATATTTTTTTTCTTCTTGTTTCTTGTTAACAATGAAGTTTTTATGACTTCCAATTGTCAAACAAATGATATTTAACTTGTGAAGAAGTTTTTATGACTTCAAATCACTAGTTAAGTTCAGGCGGAGTAGAAAGTTAAAACTTTAATCCCCAAAAACAAGCAATACAGATTCTGTAATAGTACGTATTTCCTTAAGACTGTTATATTCATTTGTACTTCGGGTACACAGAATCTGTATATTACAACACCAACTTCAACTTGATTTCAAGTATAAACAAGAACACAAGGAAGTATATCAAATACCCTCAACACAAGATCAAAATGACCTTTCCAAGATGTGTATTTTATTTTACAGAAATTAAGATGAAATAGAAAATAGCCAAGTCGACCGAATTCACGGATTTTCCTTAAGGAAATAATCCCCCTCACTATACCCGAGGTTGTGTGATACGATACAAATTTGGTACGTATCAAAAACAAGCCAAAAATAGTCCACAAATAAAGGGTAACCCGAGAGCTCAACAAACTCCAAATCTCGGTTCCAACAACATCAAGAAACAAGGTGTAAATGACACTAAAAGCACCAACAAAAATAAGAGATAAACAATAATAACGAGAGGAACAACACTACAATAACAACAATCCAACGGTTACAAGATTACAAGAACAACAAGAACCAAATGGTCACTAGACTACACAACTAGTAGATGATATGTAAAGATAGGAAGTGAGACATACACTATTATAAGGTTATGAACCCAAAGATGTATTAAATCTAAGGACCCCTAAGACTTACAATAGTAACACCACACTCTTACATGACACAAGAGGGATTCAACCGCTCAAGCACCAACATTTCCAAGCAATACACAATCACAAGTGAATCCACACTTGTTCATGTCCTAGTTTAGTCCTAGAGACCCAGTCTCTCAAGAGATGTGTTCTTTCAACAATATCTAACAAAAACTAATGAACTAAAACCCTATATTGTTATATTTATATTACTTTACAAATAAAAAGATAAAATGACTAAAAGGTCCTTTAATGACCAAGTAGGCAAATAGGCACTCATAGAGTGCTTTTAGGGGCGGTTTGGAGCCCTTTTTAACACTTCAATTCGTGCACCTCCGAGGTGACATCCAAAATACTCAAAAAGTTCATCTTCATGATCGTGATTGTATCATCCTCTCCTTCTTGAGAGGAATTTGACCTCAAATTCATGGCACTAGCCAAATGAAAATGGCTTCAAAACAGTCCACAAAATAAGAAGAAACCAAGAACACAACAATTTTAAGTCTCGGCCAACGTCTTCATTTTGCACCTTGGCTTCCTCTCCATCTTGAGATTTGCATTCAATATCATCTGGCTCAATTGAGTTTAGCCAAGAAGTTTCACTACAAAACAACATATGGGTTAGTTGTAAAAGAAAGGTCCTCACACTCTCTCTTTATTTCTTTGTTCTCGAATTCCTCACACTTAATCTCACAAGTGTTGTATGCTTTTTTGTACTCTATGAGGTGTTGAGAGGTGAATTCCAATGTTTACAAAGACTCCAAAATAGAAAAAATACACAAGGACGTAAACACAAAGAATGGTTTCAAACTAACTCACAATCTAGTAAGTGGTTAGTAGCTTGTAAGTTAGTATTGGAATCAAAAGAAACAACAAAATGAAACTAGAAGATCAAATTTGAGATTAAAATTTGTCGTTTGAACAGTAATTGGTGATGTGTCACCCCATAATTGGTCACGGGGCCACACAAGTTTTAATTACCATTCTTGGAATTTTTAGTCCTTATACTTTTGGGATGGAAAACAATTAGTATTTGGAGGGAAAAACACAAGCCTTGTAACTCTTTTCAAATTCAACTCAAAAGGTAAGATTAGACTTGTACTAGTTTCCACAAAACAAGGCTCCTAGAAACAAGAAAAGTGGTTGAAAAAGTTATTGTCAAGTCAAGAGTGATGTGAGCTAGTCCTTTCACCAACAAGTCTTCCAACTTTGTCTTCACGTTTTCCAGATCTATTAACTACTTTAAGTTGGTCAAGATAAGAGAAGTGATGAAGAACAACAAGAACACAACAACTTTCAAGAACAACAATAACAACACCTTCAACGCGCACTCCAACCTCCACAATAAGTCCACAAATTTCAGTCTAGGTCTTTGTTCACAACACAACTTTAACAAGTTTTTAAGCCCAAATATAGATCTAGATGCTGTTAGTGTTAGTGAATCAAGAAACAACAATAACAACAAAGAAATCCTAGACCTAGACTCCGCAAATTTCGGCCAAGACTATAATAAGAACACTACAAGTTTCTCGGTCATGAACAAGAACAAAAACAAGAACAAGAATAAGAACAAGAACAAGAAAAAGAACAAGAACACTTCTTTCTCTTTTTATTTTTTAATTTTCTAGCAAGCCCAAGATTGATTTTGTTAGAACAAAATCAACCACAAGCTCTGATACCAAATGATACGATACAAATTTGGTACATATAAAAAATAAGACAAAAATAGTCCACAAACAAAGGGTAACCTAAGAGTTCAACAAACACCAAATCTCTGTTCCAACAACATCAAGAAACAAGGTGTAAATGATACCAAAAGCACTAACAACAACAAGAGATAAACAACAATAATGAGAGGAACAACACTACAATAAAAGCAATCCAACGGTTACAAGATTACAAGAACAACAAGAACCAAACGGTCACTAGACTACACAACTAGTACATGATATGTAAAGATAGGAAGTGAGACATACACTATTACAAGGTTAAGAACCCAAAGATGTATTAAATCTAAGGACCCCTAAGACTTACAATAGCAACACCACACTCTTACGTGACACAAGAGGGATTCCACTTCTCAAGCACCAACGTTTCCAAGCAATACACTATCACAAGTGAATCCACACTTGTTCATTTCCTAGTTTAGGCCTAGAGACCCAGTCTCTCAAGAGATGTGTTCTTTCAACAATATCCAACAAAAACTAATGAACTAAAACCCTATATTGTTCTATTTATAGTACTTTACAAATAAGAAGATAAAATGACAAAAAGGTCCTTTAATGACCAAGTAGGCAAATAGGCACCCATAGAGTGCTTTTAGGGGCGGTTTGGAGCCCTTTTTAACACTTCAACTCGTACACCTCCGAGGTTATATCCAAAATACTCAAAAAGTTCATCTTTATGATTGTGCTTGTATCATTATGGAATTTTTCCTCCCAGGATAAAATGGCTAACAGACCAACAATAGTAGTACCTCAAACAGTTGGAATCTCTTCGAACTCATAGAACGTTTTGGGTGATCACCCAGAATATTTTTGAGACAAGAAGAGAGTTTTTAATCTGAAAATTTCGTTCTAAACCTGTGGAAGAAACCAGGTTTATATAGCCACAACATGCCTCTTCTGAAAAAGGCAATGGTTCACTCCAAAGGTTACACTTTTATTGTAAGTTCATGTCTGTTCATCGAAGATTGCATTTTTTCCTGAACAGTCATCTCATTTCATGAATCAGTGTATCACTTCATTAAAGGATTACATCCTTCTGAAGCATCATTTCTAACCATTGAAACTTTCTTTAGCCTCAGTTCAGAATAATGTATCATTTCTGAAGCACTAGTTCGAAAATAATGCATCAGTTTACTTGAAACAATGCAACTGTTACTGCATGTATACATAAATAGAGGTCCGAAACTACAAAAAAGTTTTTACTGCATTTTTTCTTGGCATTCTTTGAAATTCAAATAAAGTTTGTCCAAAAAGATAGATCTCATTGATCGATTATTTGTCAAATCCAAATCCAAATCCGAAGATGAGCAGCAACGATGACGGCGCGAGGCATCTATTATTTCTTGCCTCACTTGCCATGTGGAGTAAGTGTTCTTGATTATAAACACTTTCAAGTTCTCTTCTTCCACCAATGTGGGAAAAAGAGTAAACTTTCTAATTTGGGAGTACACTTTCCATTTTAGTGTCTCCTTCCCTTCCACTATTTTATTCTCCATTTTTCCATTCACACTTCTTTCATATACTATGAACCCAACAATATCAGACGAACATATTATTAATATGGGTGCATGGATGGCTTTAGAAATATGATTGAAGAAAAATAAAACAATTGATAAAGATGTTCAAGATCAAATCAATGGGGATAGAGAACACTGGAAAAATGTATTATTAATAATTATTGTCGTAATAAAAACTCTCGAAAAAAATAATTTGACAGGAACAAAAGCAATTATTTTTGTTGTGAATAGAAAGATCTTTATAAAATTCTTCCTGAAAAGAAACCTATTCTTTCTTGTTAAAGTTTTGAAAAATCCATTTTCGGAAAAGTTCCTATCTGGGTTTAAGAAACTCATTTAAGATCCTTTTTCTTGCCGGTGACCCCAGAGTAAAATCAATTTTATTTTGATTCATTTCAAACCTGTGGGGAAATTCATTTCGGATTCAGTCGGATCCATAACATGAATCACATTAGCTATATTATCTCTACCCACTCTAATATTATTCACTCGAGTATTCTCTCATATTTGAGAAGTAGATGCTTTAGACGGAGAATTAACAATATAATCAATAGGATAAATATAAGAAGATGTCGACCTAGTTAATCTAGATGTGACACTAAGATTACTAGCTCTATTTATCAGAGGTGCATTATAAAAAGATCTGATTTTAACAGTACCATCCGCGGTTTGTTCAACCTCTGTAATTTCACTATTAATATTATTCTGAGGAGGATCTGCATCCTCAAGAATCCATTCTTTGGGAAAATCAATTTCATCCCATTTAATAGGTCGTCTAGTAATAACTTTGGATCTACCAAAATTAGTTTCTATAAGAATAGTTTTATTTTTAAAATCTATCATTTTACACATAAGATTTAAAGTATATAAAGGTTTATAATAAATCCTATAGCATAAGCAGATGACTTCAGTACCTAGCATATAATTGTAACCATGCAATTTAATACTCAATAGTTGATACAAAAAAACCAAGGAACACACGGAATTGGCTCAAAACAGTCCAAACACACTCCAAAAATAGTCCACTAATTCAAAGAATCGAGGACCCTTTTGAAGATCACTCTCGAATTCAAGAATGAAATACAAGAAGGACAATATAACTAGGTGTTTGACACCTTTTGCAGCCAACTACAAAATAAGTTAACAACACAAGATGAAACAACAATGAAAAGAAGAAGAACAACAACAAAAATGGCTTCACAATACAAGATACAAAACTGATACAAGATTACAAAAGAAAAAGGATAGATAGATAGACCACATGAAGGTATAATGTTAAGAACCCAAGAATGGTAATGATGTGCTAGATTTTTGTAGCACATTTAAGATTTTTTAACTTAAAATAATTGTAAGTTCGTAAGTAATTATTGGTATTTTTGATGTTATTTCTTAAGATTTTGTAGGAAAGTCAAGATGCATGAAAATAATTAACAATGGAGCAAAAAAGCTAAAATCTGAGCAAAAAGAGCTAAAAACATGGTTGATGACAACTGTGATAAGTTGTCAGCCTTAACCAGGGAGTTGCAGTCTGAGAAGCAGTTCTGACGATGTTGGTGATGTGGCATCAAAGTTGTGATAAGGTGTCAATAAGGGAGTCAGCCTTAAGCAGAGAATTAGAAAAAGGAGAAGACATCTGACGACGATAGTTAAACGCCGTCAGATCCGTGACGCGGTGACAGCAACAATTTCAGCTTTAGACAGAACTTGAAGACAACTGGAGCTAATCTGACCCCATCCGTGATAAGGCGTCAGACCCTCGACTTGGCGTCAGCTAATCCGATAATTTTATTTATTTTGTTATTTTATTTCCATAATTAAGTTTAGGTATAAATAGAAGTTTTGAGGGTTTTATTCAGGATCTCTCTCAATCTTGTTTTTGGAACTTGGGAGGAACGTACATTGCCTCATCTTTTTCGTCAAGTATTTTTCTTGTTTTCTCTTAAACACTTATCAACTATTGTGGATTATTCTCTTGTGAAGAAGCAATTGTTGTTTTCATCCATTCGTAAGTTTATCCATACTATCATGAATTCAACTTTTTATTTCGTTCATCAAATCATGAGCGGCTAATTTCATTATCCCGAGTTGTGGGATTCATGCATTAGGGTTTGATATGCTGCTAGGTACTTAAAGGGTTCAAAGAGTAGTAGGACGTCTTGAAATTTGGTTGTTTTAACTTAAAATTTATTGGATGCAAACAATAGGTTATGCCTTAGGTTTATTTTCTTGAACAGAGAAACAGACTAGAGGACGTGAATTATCAACAGGGACTCGGAAGATACCAACCTTCTGTTTAATGATTAATGCCGTAACTGGATTAATCTACCTGAGATAACATCTTATTGGAAATAGATAAGTTATTGAAGTTCGAGAGAATTAGATAATTAATTGTCTGGTGAGGTCAAGAGATAAGTCAGATAGTATAGTTGTTAGGGATATTCTGCTGTTCCTACTTACTCCAAGAATCTCAAGCATTACCTAGTATCTGTCAATTCCCAAAACCCACAGTGAACATAACTCTGGTTTTCCATTTATATTGATTACAAACATTACTACTAAAACCCCATTTTATATTTTTGTATCATTTGTTTGAATTTAACTTGTAGCTATAGTTTCAAACTAGTTTAATCGCCACTCACATTGTTCCCTGTGGATTCGACCCCGACTCCAAAGTTGGGTAAATATATTGACGACGACCGCTTTAAACTAATTTGAGGTGTAAGTTGAGCGTTATAAAAAAAAATGGCGCCGTTGCCGGGGAATAATTTGGCGTATTGAGTTGGTTTGGAATTTTACCTTACTTGCTTGAATTCGAACTTGT
>NC_061117.1:7118966-7121716 GCF_002878395.1 Capsicum annuum
GGAATTTTACCTTACTTGCTTGAATTCGAACTTGTAAATATTTGTTTGTGATTTCCTTTGTTTCGTGGGTTAGGTAAATTTTCTTTATTTTTGCTTGTTTATTACTATGGCATCATGGAATGAATGTGAGTTTGGTGGTTGAAAATCTTATCTGGATGATCCATGTCCATATTGTGATGGACCCCACTTTTGGCGTGACTGTAGATACTCTCCTCGGAGAGAGACGTGTGCACCATTTCTATCCTACCGGGAGTATAATTGTTCTTTATATGGTGGTCAAGACGGATATTGGAGTGATTGCTCAAATCCCCCCTCCCCCTATTGCGCTAACCTAAGTTCTAGTTCTTCTTATGAGTATGACAGGTCTTATGGTCAAGAAAAAGAAGAACGCAACACTGGAAAGAGTGACATTGAAGCTATGCTGCAACTAATGTTGGATCGTATAGACACAACGAATGATACCATATGTGACATACGTCAAGATATTAGGGCATTTAACAAGGGAAGAGAAAGGATAGAAGAGATGGATATAGAGGTCAATTATCCAAAACACTTTTCTATATTATGTTTAGATGATATCTTGTCTGGGGAATCATTTAAAATAATGGAAGAGTGTGACGATGAAGAGCAAGATTCCTATACTGATGATGAGCTTGATGTTGATCAACCCTTGGAGATTTCCCAACCAACCGAGCCAACCATGAGGGATGATGCCAAGATTGAGGAAATGCTGCTAGTGGCAAAAGAAGAATCCAAGCCAATCTCTTATGAGGACTCTAGTCCAATTCAAAGTAAAAATGTTGAATAAATGAATAAAAGTGAGTGTGTAGAGGATAGTGTAAATTTTGAAATAGGATTTGTTGGGCCACACTCGAAGCAGTTTTTCACATTATGTTTAGATGATATCTTATCTGTGGAATCATCTAAAATAGTGTAATACTGTGAAGATGAGGAACAAGAATCCTATATTCTTTATTTTACACTTGATAAGCAACACAAAAACACAACTCACTTTAAAGCTGAGTTGTTTACCATGCATCATCCATTACTCGGCTTCTTAATCTTTGTACCACCTCCCTATGAGTGAGGAAAGAAGATGGACTCTAAGTTGGGGGTGTAGTTCATATCCTTAAGATGGAGGAAAAGGCTAAGTTAGGTCGTGCTGCGACACTAAATTAGGCGCTTCTTGGGAGGCAACCCAAGGTATTTTGTTGTTTGTATTTATATTGTGTGATTGACATCAAATCTTCGAACCCATGGTGCCACAGGTATGTTTCTAACTCTCTTGTTTTGGATTGACGCGTTGAGAGCACTGCATGATATTAAGTTGAGGGTGGGGCTACTTGTGGGTGTGATGTCCTCCTGGGTTTTTTGTTGCCGTGCCTCTTTTCCTTGGAGTCTTGTTCCTTGTAGAGCCGGCATGTTTAGGCGTATTGTGTTTGTTTTGTGATGTGTTGTGGTTAACTAGAGAAAAATAAGTATCTAGAGCAGTTGACATATTTTTGTTGATTTTTAAGATGGATAAATACCTCTCCGTTGGTCTTTTTTATAACTATGTGATATATATTTATATATGACTACTGTGAATCTTTTTATGGCATTAGTACGAGGGACATGATAATCACTGCTAACAATTGCATGAACCGAATGGATAGTAGCTTGTGATGTACTATTGTGCCATGTGTGTGTGAGCTCTTACTTAATTCTCTGTGTGTGTTAAATCTAGAACTTGCCCGGTTAGTCTTACCTTGGTTGAAAGATAGGGGTTAGGAAAGGATCATAGGCCGTTTTGATTTTTAAGTCACTTTTTTTGCCTAAATGACCTTCCCTGTATGCATGATATCTCTTAATCCCTATTTTGAGCCTGAATTGACCTTTTCTTTCTATGAGAACTATCACCTTCCTGTTTAGATCATAATGAACCTATTTTGGCCCTGGTCCTCCTTGGACACTGTGCACCTTAACTTAGGTAAACAACCTAAGTGAGGGTGTCTAGCATAGGGGTGCGTAATGTAAACTGGGTATGAAGAAAGGTAGAATAAAAGAAAAATAATAATTGAAAAAGAATAAAAAGTTGGGTGGTGTGGAAGAAGAATAAGAAAAGAAAAAGAATGAAAAAGAAAAGCCACATCCATCCTGAATAATGTGTGATCAAGAAAAGGAGAAAAAGAAGAACAAGGTTAATAAGTGAACCCCAAAAGTTAAGGTAGTGCCAAGGAGGCTTAGTTACTCTAAATGCCATTAAATATCATACCAACCCTAGCCTATATTACAAGATGAAGAAAAGACCTATAGTGATCCTAAGTTACCTATCTGGACACCTTGGTAATGAAAATAAAGGCAAGCATATGGTATTTGACATGCATTGATTGAAATTTTTTTTGAGAGTGAGTGTCTCTTGACCATCCCCGCATTGACATGCTTGAGTTCATATATGAGTGAGGAGGGACTTCTTTGTTGTAAGGGCAAATCGGTAGCATTGCTAGCTATTTACTTGTTTGGGTACATATGCATGGTTATTGTTGCTGAATTGATGCCATATCTTGATTCCTTTGGGTCACATTGTTAATCTTCATTGATATGCACAATTGGATTTATAAGTAATTGAACGTGGAGAGTGGCATGAGTTTTGAGCTAAACTTGATAATCAACTGTGATAGGTATCTTATGTGTCTCTTGGTTAAGCATCGTAGTATGGTGTTATGTAGTTGCTTGAGGACAAGCAATTGTTTTAAGTTGAGGGTGTTTAT
>NC_061117.1:7121816-7123681 GCF_002878395.1 Capsicum annuum
ATGTGTCTCTTGGTTAAGCATCGTAGTATCGTGTTATGTAGTTGCTTGAGGACAAGCAATTGTTTTAAGTTGAGGGTGTTGATGTGCTAGATTTTTGTAGCATATTTAAGACTTTTTAACTTGAAATAATTGTAAGTTCTTAAGTAATTATTGGTGTTTTTGATGTTATTTCTTAAGATTTTTTAGGAAAGTCAAGATGCATGGAAATAAATAATAATGGAGCAAAAGAGCTGAAATCTGAGCAAAAAGAGCTGAAAACATGGCTGACGACAATCGTGATAAGTCGTCAGCCTTGTGATAGGCTATCAGCATTGGCGTCAGCCTTAACCAGGGAGTTGCAATCTGAGAAGCAGTTCTGACGACGTTGGTGACGTGGTGTCAAAGTTGTGATAAGGCATCAATAAGGGCGTCAGCCTTAAGCAGAGAATTAAAAAAAGGAGAAGACATCTGACGACGATAGTTAAACGCCGTCAGATCCGTGACGCGGTGACAACAACAATTTCAGCTTTAGACAGAACTTGAAGACAACTGGAGCTAATCTGACGCCATCCGTGATAAGGCGTCAGACCCTCGACGTGGCGTCAGCTAATCTGATAATTTTATTTATTTTGTTATTTTATTTCCATAATTAAGTTTAGGTATAAATAGAAGTTTTGAGGGTTTTATTCAGGATCTCTCTCAATCTTGTTTTTGAAACTTGGGAGGAACGTACATTGCCTCATCTTTTTCATCAAGTAATTTTCTTATTTTCCCTTCAACACTTATCAACTATTGTGGATTATTCTCTTGTAAAGAAAAAATTGTTGTTTTCATCCATTCGTAAGTTTATCCATATTATCATGAATTCAACTTTTTATTTCGTTCATCAAATCATGAGCGGCTAATTCCATTAGCCTGAGTTATGGGATCCATGGATTAGGATTTGATATGCTGCTAGGTACTTAAAGGGTTCAAAGAGTAGTAGGACGGCTTGATATTCTGTTGTTTTAACTTAAAATCTATTGGTTGCAAACAATAGGTTATGCCTTAGTTTTATTTTCTTGAACAGAGATACAAACTAGAGGACGTGAATTATCAACAGGGACTCGGAAGCTACCAACCTTCTGTTTAATGATTAATGCCGTAACTGGATTAATCTACCTGAGATAACATCCTATTGGAAATAGATAAGTTATCTAAGTTCAAGAGAATTAGATAACAAATTGTCTGGTGAGGTCAAGAGATAAGTCAGATAGTATAGTCGTCAGGGATATTCTGCTGTTCCCACTTACTCCAAGAATCTCAAGCATTACCTAGTATCTGTCAATTCCCGAAACCCACAGTGAACATAACTCTGGTTTTCCATTTATATTGATTACAAACATTAATACTAAAACCCCATTTTATATTTTTGTATCACTTGTTTGAATTTAACTTGTAGCTATAATTTCAAACTAGTTTAATCGCCACTCACATTGTTCCCTGTGGATTCGACCCCAACTCTAAAGTTGGGTAAATATACTGATGATGACTGCCTTACACTAATTTGAGGTGTAAGTTGAGCGTTATCAGGTAACTCTTGGACCCTTAACACTACACACAACAATAAAACTATCTCTTACAAAGACACAAGATCGTGATCCACCTCCCAAGCATCAATGTTTCCCAGCAAATGCAAACACAAGTGATTCTACACTTGTCTAAGCCCTAATTTCGGTTTTGGGTGCCTCAAGGAAAGAGGACTTGTGTTTCTTTGTCTTGTAAGACTTACAATTTCATTCATAAACTAAACTAAAAACCCTACAATGTTCCTTTTATAGCTATAACAAAATATAAGTTAAAATGACCAAAAGACCCTTCAAAGAGTGGGCACCCATCTAGTGTAA
>NC_061117.1:7123781-7147624 GCF_002878395.1 Capsicum annuum
GCTTAGACAAGTGTAGAATCACTTGTCTAAGCCCTAATTTCGGTTTTGGGTGCCTCAAGGAAAGAGGACTTGTGTTTCTTTGTCTTGTAAGACTTACAATTTCATTCATAAACTAAACTAAAAACCCTACAATGTTCCTTTTATAGCTATAACAAAATATAAGTTAAAATGACCAAAAGACCCTTCAAAGAGTGGGCACCCATCTAGTGTAATTTATGGGCTGATTTGGGTGCATTTTGGGCCTGTTTTACACTTCAATTGCACGTGCCAAGGCTCGGGTCCAACACACACTCTCCTAAGTCCATATCCGTGATTATTCCCGTATCATCTTCTCCATCTTGAGAGGAATTTGTCCATAAATTCACGGCTTCACCTCATTCAATTGGTCACTTCAAAGGAAACCTACTCAAAAACAATCCGCAAAACATGAAGAGCCCGAGAGCTCAATAATAACAAGGGACGTATTAAAAAATGAGCTAAAAACAGACCACAAGAAATGCACAAAAACAGTCCACAAGCTGGCCAAACCCAAGAGCATAATGACAATAAGTCTCGGATCTAACATTTTCATTTTGACCCTCGACTTCCTCTCCCTCTTCGAGATTGGCCTTCAATCTCATTTGACTCAAGTATCCTTCTATCATATAAGCATCGTCGTAGACTCCATATCCTTCATGTATCTCTCTACCATGTTCCTCTTCTTGGATGTGTCGGTTTTTGGAAAGGGAAGTTTTGGTTGAGAGGCTTGATTTAGTAACGTGGACCTTCGGTTATGGAGCTTGGATGGGAGGAAATTGGATTCCAAGTCCTCCTTGTTGGACTTGATCAACTTGTGGGAGAAGTGGTCTATCTTGTTCTCGATTTTGATGGCTATTTGGAGCTTGGCTTGTGGTATTATGTGGTTGTCTCGGAGGATTGGTCATTGGATGTAAAGTTTTGGGAGTAAAAGCACGAGAGTTCCTTCGACTCTCCATTCGATCCAACCTCTTACGCATAGTTACCACATCCGAGTCAATTTTTTTAAGACACGCATTTGCCCTAGCAAGGTCTCGGGACAAATCATCAAGGAGGGCCAAAATGATTTCCATTATGGCCAAGAAGCTACCTACAAAACAACAAACAAGTTAGTTGTACAATAATGGTCCTCACACTCCCTCTCTATTGTTTTGGCTCTCAAATTTTTTTCTCACTTTGATATCATAAGTGTCGTAACCTTACTTGTACTCCGTGAGGCAGTAAGAGGTGGACCAAGTATTACAACGACTCAAAAGGATAAGACACACAAAGGAAAGTATACACGAAAGACGGTTTCAAAACTAACTTACAATCTAAAACTAGCTTGTAAGTTAGTAATGGAATCAACAAACGAAACTAAAGAAACAACACAATGAAACTAGAAGATCAAATTTTGAGCTTAAAATTTTTGTGTGAACAGTAACTTAGGTGACATAGCAACATACCATTGGTCACAACCCCACAATTAGTCACTAGTTGAAGTTTACAAACTTTAGTTACTATGTAATGGAAACAATTGGTTTTGGAGGGAAAGTATATGTCTTAAATATCATTTAACTCTTATCTTCAAAAGGAAAGACTTGACTTTGTACAATTCCCACAAAACAAGGTCCCTAGAAATAAGAAAAGTGGTTGAAAAGTAGATGTTAAGTCAAGAAAGTGATGGCTCAAGTCTTCTCACAAACAACTTTACAACTTGTAGGTTCACCTTTTTGAATCTATGTTACACTTTGGTTGTCTTAAGTTGTAAGGTGAGATGAAGAACAAGATGAAAACCACAACAAACTTCAAGAACACATCAAAAACATAACAACAATTTCAACCCACAGCAAATATCAACACACATCACGGCCAATTTTAGTGTCAACACACGGGCAAGGTTCTTTTTGGTGTTGTATTTCGGTTTTAGCAAGGGTGAAGGTTGTGATGAATGTCAAGAACTCAACAACAACTTTATCAAGATAAACAAAAACACCAACAACATCCAACCAAGATTATAACAACAATTCCACACGTCCAAGACACCAACTTCAACACACGGCCATGGTCTTGTTCACAACAACAACATCAATTTTTTTAAAGCTCAAACCTAGATCGACTCAAATTAAAGTGTTAATGGACAAGAATAATAACAATTGAAACAAAAACACAAGCAAAATAAATCCTAGGCCTAGACACACAACATTCGTCCAAGATACAATAATAACAAGTTCAACTTCTCGGCCAAGATCTCAAGCTCAAGAACACATCTTTCTTTCCTTTTTTTTTATTTTTTTATTTTCTTAGCAAGAAAGCCCAAGATTGGTATTATAAGAACAAAACCTAAGATGGATTTGATACCAAATGATACAATAACACCAAGGAACACACGGAATGGACTCAAAACAGTCCAAACACACTCCAAAAATAGTCCACTAGTTCAAAGAATCGAGGACCCTTTTGAAGACCACTCTCGAATTCAAAAATGAAATACAAGAAGGACAATATAACTAGGTGTTTGACACCTTTTGCAGCCAACAATAAACTAAGTTAATAACACAAGATGAAACAACAATGAGAACAACAACAACAACAACAAAAATGGCTTCACAATACAAGATACAAAACGGATACAAGATTACAAAAGAGAAAAGATAGATAGATAGACCACATGAAGTTATAATGTTAAGAACCCAAGAATGGTAACTCTTGGACCCTTAACACTACACACAACAATAAACCTATCTCTTAAAAAGACACAAGATCGGAATCCACCTCCCAAGCATCAATGTTTCCTAGCAAATGCAAACACAAGTGATTCTACACTTGTCTAAGCCCTAATTTCGGTTTTGGGTGCCTCAAGGAAAGAGGACTTGTGTTTCTTTGTCTTGTAAGACTTACAACTTCATTCATAAACTAAACTAAAAACCCTACAATGTTCCTTTTATAGCTATAACAAAATATAAGTTAAAATGACCAAAAGACCCTTCAAAGAGTGGGCACCCATCTAGTGTAATTTATGGGCTGATTTGGGTGCATTTTGGGCCTGTTTTACACTTCAATTGCACGTACCAAGGCTCGGGTCCAACACACACTCTCCTAAGTCCATATCCGTGATTATTTCAGTATCAATATTAAAGCATTTAAAGAATTTTCATCATTCAGAGATATCTATAGATTAGGATAAGCATTAAAATAAACAGGGCCATAGGCCAAGCTTGTTTGAAAAGTTCATATGAGAGGCTTTTTCTAATCTTGGTTTCTACCATCTCGTAAAGCTGCTATGAAGCTTTCAGGAGGCCTCTTAAAGTGAGTGGTTTAAAAGCAACTTGTATTAAACCAATATGCATGAATCTATAAGATTCTCTGTAGGGAGCCAAATCATTTTCAGATAATAATCTAAAAGTAGCATGATCATTATCAACAGTAAAAGTCTGTTCAGTTGTTTTAACAACTTGTTTGAGACCCAATTTTTCGAAAGTTCCCATTTGGTATATCAACATGGGTTGGACTTTAGGAATTGTCCATTTATTAAGAAGATCTAATTGTTGTGGCATATCATATTCTTCTTTTCTATTGTTTTTAACATAAGTCTGTTTCTTCATGATATTCATGATGAGAGATGTGTTGAACATATAACACCTAGTACTACCAGTATTCTATGGCTCTGATACCAATTAAGTATGGATCAGATCGCTTCAATAATATTACAGGAACCTTTACACCATTGCATAATCTTAATAGCCACAGTTCTAGTTCATCACAAGTCCAAAACACGGCCTTAAATGCCCTAACAATAATAATTTGATTTATAGTATATCATTAGAATTAAAAATTTATTGAATTTCTAAAAATAGTTTTTAGCTACTTAAATTGTTTATTTTTCACTATTACAATTTCAATGTAAAAACTTGAATGTTGTCTATATCTGAAATAATAATACCTTTTCTTCTTTTGCTATAATTAAATTTTGAGAGATAAAATGAAAATTTACTTAACATTTTACTATTCAATGGATTTACATGCACCACATATTAAGAAAAATAATTTTATTTTCATTTTTCCCTTTTCAATAGTAATTTCATTTATAGTATAGATGTTTTTAAATTTCTTCATCCATGTATATATATAAAGTGATCTTCACATATCTTTTTCATCTAATAAGCACCGCTCACTCTACTTTCCTTTCCCCATAAATTCACCAAGTCTAGCTCTTCTCTATCTATTTGCAACACCATATGGAGGGTGGATACTTGAGTTATATGATGACTAGGAATCCTTATTGCTGGACAATCGAGCATCAAAAGGATCTCCTCGAGAATGAAGATCAAAATTTGCCAGAGGACAATTTTTTTGTTCTATGTCGAATTCGAAAATTGTACCTTCATTACTATGTCATGGAGGATGGTAATTGGAGATTCTATAATTGTACACATTTTGATTATCATGCTGGAAGAAGGTTTTATTTTGGCATCGAAGAACATGACACATGGTCCAAGATATTAGATCAAATTATTCAATGTTTACATGTTCCTCTCATGTATCGAGTAGATATGGCACAAGACATTGAAGATAAGTTGTTGCTGATCCTTCAAGAAAATGAAAGATCAAGGAGAATCCCAATTATCATCGACATAATCCATCGTATTCCTCAAATAATTTCAAATCCTTGTCAAGATTATCATGAGGAAGCTAATAAGGATGAGGTTGGGTTGATAGAGCTGGAAATTGCGATGAATTTTTTGGCCTTGGAAGAGACACGTGTGTTTGTTCCTACAATTCCAGCATCGAGGGATGCTGTTGAAGCACTTGAGAAGGGGAAAGTTGAGACAATGAATGGTGAAGAGAATTTTTGTGAAACTTGTATGATATGTTTAGATAATTTGTTTACAGAGGGAGTTGTTGAACTTGCTAGCATGCCATGCAGGCATCTTTTTCATGGAGATTGTATTGTTCAATGGCTTGACAAAAATCATGTTTGTCCCTTGTGTCGTTCTAAGATGCCTGTTGACAAAAAATAAGGCTTTGATGTTTATGGACAAACCTCATCTTCTGTACTACTATTAGATTTTTTAATTTTGATGTTTAGTTGTTATTTTTTGTTTGAAAAAGTTATTTTGCATGGTAGGGGTTAGATAGATTTCTACCAATTTGTTGAATATTAAAAAGTTGTGTAAGGTCTTATCTCTAATTTTCTTTTATTGAATAATTAAGTTTGTTTTTAAATTAGTGTGTCGATGGGGCTGAACATTCAAATAGATAGAGGTCTAGAATAATATGTTGTCAGTGTGAAATATGGGTATAGTAATGAAGTTTGACCGAAATGAACGATTCAATTCCTCAAGAAGAAAGGAGAGAATGTATTTGGCCAACGTATGTTGGAATTCATCTACGAGCTATAGTCACTATCATATGACGCAACATGAAGTGAAATCTAATATGCTAATTAACGCCTTATTGCAAATTACACTGGACACAGGCGACACCAAGGACAACGTCAATGCCCCAACAGTCCCCAGATGAAACCTCTGGTTTTCGGGCCTGACAACCGTTAGCTGCCTGTTTCCAGCAGCTGCTACTCACACTCACGGTTCCGGTGATGGTCTCAGGGCTCGAGGGAGTTTTGGGCCGAAAATTTGGATGAGGAAAGTGTGAGTGTGGGCCGTTTGTGTTGGTGGGGCCATCTAGGTGGTCAAACGGGCGAAACAATACGAACGGGTCATTTTTGGACCAAATCAATGTGCTATAGCCCACAGTTCCGACACTTATGTGTTTTTCCATTTTTCAGCCACTTGGTGACGTGGGAACACTAAAAGTTGATGAGAAAGGCGAAGCATTTTTTTCTGGTGCTAAAGAGAAGCTATGAATTTGCACTTGTGATAGCTAGAAGTGCAGGAGTCGGTGAGAAATACAAGAAACTTTGCACTTGTGATAGTACAACTATTTGGGAAGCAACCAACAAACTCTTGAACAGTTTATTATCTTTAGAATCATTTGATCTCTGTATACTACATCTGTATCATTTTCACAAATCGTTAAGCTTTCAACTTGGATCGAGCATGCTAATGTATCAAAATAAATGTCATCATTTTCTCACTCATTTCTTTGATCCCCGTTTAACGATTTCCTCTTCATTTCTATGAGAAAAGCTAGTAAATTTCAGTGACTCAATTTCAGTTGTTTGTTATCCATACCAGGAACATTTAACAGTAAAAAAATGATTACTCGAAATGATAGAATTGTGTTTTATGCAAAACAGCTGTGTCTAATATAAAAAATTTCAATACCAAGCAACAACGAATGCAACTGCCAGGAATGTTCAACAAGAAATGCTCATAATGCAGAAGTGAGTTGCCTAAAATAGAATTTATCATCTTTTGGGCCAACTGGCCTGGGATAAAATAAAGTAAGTTGATATACGATGGAGGAGAAATTATAACCCGTCTCTTTTAGCCTTCTCATAGAGGGTAATGACAGTCAGAACCTTTGCATCAGCTGTGGCATGCCATAGTTTATCATATGGAACAACACGTACTTTAATCAGCTCACCATGGTCTCGTAATCCAGTTTCTTTCTCTTGTAGTTGTTGGATTTTCTCTTTGCTGAAATTTCTCTGTATAGAAACAAACTGATCTCCTCATCACAACCACTCTAACAAGTCACAGAAATACAGTCCCAGAGAAACATAATGGCAGAAATACTAATATAAGTCTCCTATCTTCTAAATGTGAATGATAGTCCACAGCAAGGACAGATCAGTGTAAGGCTACGTGCAAATTGCATGGTGCAATAAACCTTATAGTTAGGCCTACTCTAATCCAGTACCTAAATGGAGCTTAGTTCTTTTACAGCAATGATATACCTATACCCTACCACTACGATATACCCATACCTTACCACTACCTTTGAGGTAGAAAAATTCTTTTTGATAGACTCCGACTCAAGAAAAAAGTACAAAGCAATATAAAGAAAGAAATAACAGAAGTGAATATATACAATATATTGTTCTGATAGCAAAATAATTTCTTGTTTGCAAACAAACAATTATCATTAACAATTTCAAATCTCTGCACAACTCAAAGTTGCATTCAACAAAATAAAATGCGAAAGGACTGGTTTCAGCAAGCAAAAGAATTCTTTCACAAGTGGACCGCTTTAGAGCTTCTTGTCCATCCTTTTGGTATCCTACGACCAAAGATAATCATATTGTTATTTCAGTCTATATACATTATGGGAATATACATTTAACATGAGATTAGACATAATGCAAATTTTACTTACTTGTTAGGAGATTGTGATATGGGAATTTTAATTGTTTTTCTGTCACGAACCGAACCGAGGCCCCGGCCACGATGAGCATTCCGAATAGTGAAGGCCCGAGAGCCCTTCTCTGTCTGGAAATCATGCACAATGTTCATACAATATAAATAAATGGAGAAAATTTTGATACGGAAACATGGTCAATCTCATAAGTAAACTAAACAATACGAAAGGAAGCTCTTAGCATTCAAAACACATGACACCAGTCTGCGAAATCTCTAACAATACAAAAATTTATATACATCTAAAAACTGGGAAGAAGCCCCCAGCCGGACCATGAAACAAAACAAAATAGTAATGTCCAATAACCAAGACCTTCCGAAATAATGGAGGCTCACCAACTGCAAACTTTGGACAAAATCGACAACTTAGAGGGACCCCGAGACTGTGCCTTAGATCCTGAAATATAGGGGGGTCAATACAGATGTACTAGTATGTAGAGCAATCCAAACTAATGTACTGTGAAAGGCATGTCATTATAAAACATTTGAAAATCCATGGGCATAATTAATAGACTTTAAAACATTTCTGCAGATCTCAACTAAACATCTTTGACTTACTTCTGAGCTAGATGGTACATCCTACAAGTCTATGACCCCACGGGCTATATGGAGTCCGCCCTTGATTCGGCGGCCAAGCCCCCAACCTAAGTTTGCCGTAAGGGTAGGAGTTTCTGATTCTGATACGTCACGGGGCACTAGGCGAACGTATAAGTCCTCTTTGGGGACATAATAACCCATATCGGCAAAACACGATTTCGGACAATGAGTGTCTGAACTCATGCCTTCTTTGGGTAACCACCTAACTCTCTTTAGACCCATTTTTAACTCTCTGTATTCTGTTCTGAGTTTATCATGGCATTATCTATTTTGGTATCATCATACCAAGACTTTCAAGTCATATCTTCTAATCCATAAAATATCATGTACAATTCTTTCATTCAAAATAATGTCCAGACCACCAAAACATTCAAACAGTACAAGAGAATTCATATTTCAAAACATATATCAAACCATGCAAAGATTCTCATCTTTTCAACATTCAAACAAATGGTGGTCAATTTCTCAAAACAATCATAAAATTCTTCGATTATCACATTTAGCATTTAAAACAAGATACTATCCCCCTCTTTAATTCTCAACCATCATAAAATTTATATAAGATAGTAAGGCTCTTGACTCATTCTCTAAATCATACAATTTAGGAACCCATAACTTGTAAATCAAGAAATAACACAATGAGAGAGGGAGAAATGCATTAATTCATGCTCGCAATTCATGTTTCAAAACTCCAAACACATACATACATATATACTAACAAAAATCAAATTTAAGGAAAGGTCTTAAGACCAAAACAAGATTATCAAAAAGGGTCCACAATGCATAATTTTTAATGTAAATCCAAAACCCTTCATAAATACATGTTCCTCAACCTTAAAAACTAAATCAAAACAATTTCACCATGCCCATGTAGTTTAGGAAAATCCCACGTACCTTATGTTGTTTTGTTTGAAGATTAGAATTCTAATCTTGACCCTTCTGTTGAAATCTTGAACTTATAGAAACCCTAGTTTCTCCTTGTTCTTGAGAGTGGAGAGGATTATGAGTGATGAGAAACTGATATTTTATCAGTTAATAGGGTTTAATGCATTATTTAAGTCGTGGGGGTGGGGTTTGAGGTGAGAAAAATACCAAAATACCCCTAAAGAAACCAAAGAAAATTGCTGAAATCTTTAGTTGACGACTAAGGTTGATGGCCTGTTAGTTAGGTGACGGCTCTTCACCTAAGTCGTCACTTTTAGGCTTGAATTCCCCCTTTCTATCCTAGGCTGGCGACTAGAGCTGATGGGTCATCACATAGTTGATGGCTCGTCAGCATAGTCGTCACCTAAGTGATGGCTTATCAGTGTAGTTGTCACTTAGTTGACAAGCAGATACTTCGAAGTAAAATGAGCATAATTTTCTACTCTGACATCAGATTAAAGTGAAATAGTTACCTTGGAAAGAGGACTCAAATATATTTATTTTAGTATATGGTAGGTCCTCTGAATAGTTATATACACGAAGTTATGGTCGATGAAAGTTGACCCAAGTTTTGACGTTCACTAAAACTTAATCGATAGAAGCATTCTCAACTTGTCTTTGAGTTAGGAGATATTTGTGACCACAATTAATGTTCAAAGGTATTACCACACTATAGATTTTATCATCACACATATATTATCAAGGAATCAGTGGGTTCTGGTCTATACGCGTAGGAACAGCGGTTTGAAAACTAGCCCTAAAATTGTGGGGTGGTACATTATCTCCCCCTTGGAATCATTCATCCTCGAATGATGGGTAGGATTTTGTTGAAGATATAGAAGTATGGAATAAAGGGCGTAACCTCACGTTAGGAATTCTAATTTACACAACAAAACATACATAGGTATTCATGAAGATCTGCATGGTATCACCAGGTAAATTGTGTAAGCACAAATCATGAGATAACGTGACTTAACAAAGACATGATCTTGGCATGTGTTATATGGCATATAATCATAACATTGCAAGGCATGAGTTTTCCTAAGAATCCTCAATACATGAGATGAGATTATAGCACCCCACATTTTTTAGCTAGAAAGCAAACCTTCATTCCTATGTGCGTAAGCTCTGATTCCATGGTTTATATTTAAATTTATGTGTCATGATCCTTCTCCTAGTTTATGAAGTGATTATGAGGTGAAAAGTGTTCATAAAAATCACTTGGGAAAAGTTGAGCTAAGAGTCATTCATTCATCAAAAGTCTGATATTCAATTCTACAAGGGTCTACTTTAAAAATATATAACTTTTTATACACATAGAATTTTGCACCTTAGGATCCACCAAATTTTAGATAATGGAACTATCTTTACAATGATACCAATTTCTCTAAAATCCGATAATTGAGCAAAAAGTTATGACATTTTCTGTGTGAGGTAGTAAGCCGACGCGATCTTGACGTGGCGCATCGACTGCGCCCCGACACGAAACCTGACGCGAATCCAAAGTTGTTTTATGCATTAGTTTAATTCCTAAAGGGTATAGGGGCACTTTAGTCATATACCCTCACCCAAATTCCTTCCCTAAACATCCTTAAACGATATTAGGTCACAAATAACGTTTCAACTCTCTAAGATCCCTAATTCTTCTTTCAAGAACCCAAGAGAAGAAAACAACTAGGGTTTGGGCAATCAAGCTTAAAGGTCAAATATTTTTGAAATTTCTTCGTGATTCTTAGCAATTAAGGTACGTGGGGTTTTCCTAAAACTACATGGGGATAAGGATATTTTTTCAACAACATTTAAACATTGTCAAATCATGAATTCTTGAAGGGGTTTTGGAACTTACGTTATGATTTTGCTTTGTGAATTCTTTAATGGTATAATTGATTTGGTCTTGAGTCCTTTCCCCTAACTTTGATTTATAATCATGTTTAAGTATATATATATATATATATAATGCGTATATATATATGTACACATTGATGAGTTTGAATGATGAATTGAGGGCATGAACTATTGGAAATCCCTCTCTTGTTTACAAGCTTCTTGTTTTCGTAAGTTATGATTTATTCGAAATGCATTATTGGAAGCATGATATAAATGCCCTGATTTTGTTTATGACTTGATTATGGTTTGAACTGAAGAGAGGGTGTTTTACTTGGTGTTAAAGGTTAAAGATGTTATTAAGAAGATTGCATGTTTTGTCACATATTTCATGACCACCAAATGTTGTTGAAAAAGCTGAAAATAGTGACCTTTATATAAGTTGGCAAATGTTTTGAAGTATAAATCTTCTCGAATTGTTTGAAGTATGGTGGTCCAAACTTTATGTTTTGAAAAAAGAAGATTGTAACATGATACTTTATGGCTCAGATATACGACTTGTAAGTCTTGGTATGATGATACCAAATTAGATAAGGCCATGATAAAATCAGAACAGAATACAAATTTCAGTTCAGATTTTAGATTTTGAATACAGATAGAGGTATGTTTAGAACAAGTTAAAAATAGGCACTAAGAGAGTCAGGTGATTACCCGAAGTAGGCGTGTGTCATACGATTCATTGCCTTAAACCGTGTTCTGCTGATATGGGTTTATTATTTTCCTAAGAGGGATTATACGCTGACCTAGTGCTCTGCAGCATATCAGATTCAGATACTTCAACCCTTGCGACAAACTTGGGTTGGGGGCTTGGCCGTCGAGTTAACGACGGGTCCCATATTGCCCGTGGAATAATTGCAGATATGTAGAGTGTACCACTAAGCTCAGAAGTAACACAAAGAATAGAACTGCATTGCCAAGATTGTCTTAATGATCATTTGAGATTGCCCATGTATTTTAAACTATTTCATGCATAACATTTTATGACTTGCTTTCACCTATGTTATATATGTATGAATTCATTATTTTAGATTGCTCTGCGTACCGGTACTTTTGTATTGACCCACTATATTTCAGGGTCTGAAGCTCAGTCCAGGAGTCCCGCTAAATTGTAGAAGTGTCAGACAGCAGTGCGCAGTTGGTGAACCTTCTTTCTTTTGGAAGGCCTGTTCTAGAGCATTGTTATTACATTTTGGTATGGGTCCGACTGGGGGCCTTGTCTCAGTTTTGTTTTAGACTTATGATGGATCTTGTAATGTTAGAGATTTCGCAGGCGAGTTTCATATGTCTAGAATATTCAGAACTTCTTTACTATATGAATATTGTGCATGATTACCAAATTTAGAAGAGCACCCAGGCCTTCATGGTTCAGGATGCTTGTTACGACTAGGGCCCCAGCTCGGGTCGTGATAGAGATTCCCGCGGGACATAAGAATAGATTAGAAGCATTCTCTACCTCAAATAATATTTCTAATAGCCTTTAAATTTTTTGCGACGCTTCTCCACTATGCTTTCAACTATGACTATCACATTTCAATATCTAAATCTTATAATTCCCCCACCATATACATAGCCACTAGAGTTTGAGTCTAACTACATCGAACTTCCATGTTGAAGCCTAACCCAGAGTAAAATATTCTAGCTTAAGCTATGGGACCTTATACTCTACATCCCTTTTAGCACATTACTTTTGATACAAGACAAACAAGAGGAACACGAAACAGCCACAAAAATAGTCCAATACACCCTCCAAAACAGTCCACAAATCACAACAAATCATGGACCAAATGGAGACCTCACTCGGATTCGACAAATACAACAAGAATACAAGAAACAAAGTTGTATTTGACACCCAAAACAGCCACAAATCGTGAAGAACAAGATGACAACAAGAACACAAATTTTTGGATTCAACAAGACACAAAAATAGTCCACTACAAATAATAACAAGATTATAAGAATAAAAGGATAGATAGTGAGATATAGATTTTTCACAAGACTTAGGAGAAAAGTGTGATTCAAAGAACACTAAACCCCTAATTAATGTAAAAAGAACACCACACTCTTACGGTGACCGCCAAGAAAATCACTCACCTCAAGATCCACCATTTCCAAGCAAAGAACAATATTGGTTTTTCCAAGCCCTATACTAAGGATGACTTTTCCAATCCCTAACTAAGAACTATACTAAGGTGTTGCACTCTCCACAGAGAGAATAAGCCTTTCAAATGTTCATCATTCATTAACTAAAGAGAAATGACCTAAAATAGACTATATATAGTATGTTACAAAAGAAAGATAAAATGACTTCAATGCCCTTAATGAGGTGGGTGGAAATGGAGTGTCATTTAGACCAGGTTAAAAGACCAAAATAACCTTGAGAATAAGTGACCAAAATGACCTTAATAAAAGGGCCCAAAACTGTGAACCATCAAATATGGTCCAAACCCGTGAGTCCTCTAGTCTTCAAGTCTCCAAGCAATCTTCCAGACACGGGTTTGTTTGATGGCATGCTCAAAATAACCCCTAAAAGTATGATCCCGTGCCCTCCATGAGACCAAAGCTTGATTTTTCATGTAGTGACTTTGAATGGTGCCATCGAAAGCTAAGGAGGCCATTTCACTTGTATCAACCTCCCCTTCTTGAAAAGGATTCAACCTCGAATTCGTACCTTGCAAAATAAGAGAAAGGGCAAACAAGCACAACATTCTCATGGCATGAGGGTTAGGGTTAGCACAATAATAAACATCATCACGCCAAGGGGGTACATACTTGAAGTATAACCAAGAATCCTTTGAAGTGAGTGATACTTTGCTTGTCATGTAGACCAAGCAACAAGTTGGGTGAACCAACATCACCATTTCTATATTTGACACCGAGGTCAAATGGGAGAAGTGGCCATAGACACGATTCTAGACAACACTCCCCTTTCCCGTGGTCTACTCCCAAACTAAACGACATACTGTCTATAATAGTATGCATATCATCCAAAGTAAATGGAGAGTAGAGAAAGGTATCACTCAAATCGACTTCTACCAAGGTGCCCTCATGGGTGTACTCCCTACTAGTTTTCTAATAATAACCATGAGTACTCTCAACAATAATATCACACAAAGTAAAAGAAGAAGTATCTTCCGCAACTACACATTCCTTACCCCTAAGAGTACTCTCATCTTCCAAGAAGAGATTTCCATCTTTAGGAGGAATGTTGTCACACCAAAGTGGGTTAGCATATGGGCTATAGCTTCCAAGGAAAGCTATACCATCATTATCACCGCTAGCTTTATTAGAAGTGTTTAAATTATCTTCAAACAAGAAATTATACCTAAAAAGAGTGTGATCTACCTCACAGACAGATTTGGAATAAGCAAGTTCCTTACACTCTAAATGATCAATATCAAATTTCAAGGATGTTCCAAACACAAGATGACCCCAATAAGAGATCTCGGTTTCACTCCCACTTTGTTGACCAACATTTTCAAATACTTTCCTCACTTGAGTTCGATTAAGCACATCACACACATACTCAAGTTGGAGACAATTTTCACAAACAAGTTGATCAACACCAATTACACAAGACGATGTACTTCCGTTCAACATATAGGCTTCAACACTAGGTGGACATAAATTGATCTTACAAGAAGAGTCAATTTCATCATCAATAGGATCAACTAGTGTATTCAAACTCACAATATGTACATCATCAACAAGAGGCAAGGAATCATTAGAATCATAAATAAGTAAGCTACTACTCATACTCAATGGCTTACTAGCCACACAATTGTCATTCATATGCACTAAAGTGTAAGAGTGAGCTATTTTACCTTTAAGATCTTTAGTAGACTCTTCCTTGCCGTGAGGTGAAGGTCCTCCACAAGCTTGGGCAGCAACTTTCTTTTGGCATTGTTCGGCTTCGCTTACCATATTAGTACCTACACAAATGTCCTTAGAAATGGAAGGAAAACCAATGTTAGCATGGTTTGGTGGCAATCCCTTCACTTCTCTCCACACATCCTCTCCTTTTTCCACTCTCAGATTACCACCTTGCACTCCCTTACTTATCTCAATCTTTTGTCTCTCATTATAAATCGGATTGGAGTAGGTAAGCATTTTTCTTTGCAGTTTGGGTAGCAAGTACATTATGAGGCAATTTCCCCATTGGTCTCTTACAACATTAGGCCAAATTTGCACGTTAGGAACTTGATGTCGTGCAAACCAATCGGCACCCAAGCTCATATGACCATAGGTGAAGGAAAAAACATCGCACCACACCTCCTCATGGTAATCAAATTGGGAGAAGACAACTTTTAAACTCACCCAAGTAGTATGGAACAAGCAAAGGCTCTCAAAATAACCCTAAGTAGTCAACCATGGACGGAAGAATGTAGTTTCCATAGTACCTATCATTCAACACCATAATGCAGCCAGGTATCCCACAAATAGTCACCTTTCCGGAGTGTACACTCCTCCTTGGATCAACATTGTAAGGCACACGAGTACCCGTTGGTTTTGGAGATGCTTTCCCTCTTCTTCTCATAGGAAAGCCTCTACTATAGCTAGTATAACCAATCACACCATGTTGACCTTAATAAGAAGTACTACAAGGTGAAGAATATGATCTTTCACACTCCACACGCTTACTCTCATCATAG
Source organism: Capsicum annuum (assembly GCF_002878395.1). NCBI lineage: Eukaryota > Viridiplantae > Streptophyta > Magnoliopsida > Solanales > Solanaceae > Capsicum > Capsicum annuum. Next base: position 7,139,152 of record NC_061117.1, read on the forward strand.
CTCTCATAAGCTTTGCGAATGAAAAGGGTTATACCTAACACCAAATGTAGGTTAAGAATGGGAAGTATAAGATTCCTCACATGCCCCAACTTCATTATAAGTACCATCACGAGGTCCTACATCATCTCCAAATTCACCATAAGCACTAGGCACATCATTCCCCTCATTTTCTCCCCTAAACCCGAGACCCTCAAATCTGCCCAAGTTTTGATCATGGCTATTTTCATAGCCCCCACAATCTCCCTCAACTTCATAGCCATAAAACCCCTCACTACAATCATAGTCTCCCATGTTGTAGTCATAATAATCCCCGGCTATCGAAGACATGTTCCCCTTATATCACCTTTGTACCTACAGAATGAACAAACAAGATTAGTAGTAAAGCTTCTCACTAACACTCATATACATTCACCTTTGTGATTCTCACAATTGGAGCGGCGAATATTGAAAGTTGCTTGTACTCCGGTAGTCAATAGGATGTCAATTCTACTTGGCGGTCGGAATAGATTCTTGTTTGATCGAATCAAGACACAAAAATAAAATTTACTTACGAACTTGACACAAAGAAGTTACTAAGAGTTAAAAACGAGAAAAATCACACAAATAACGAAGACACAAAAGGAACGGATTTCAACAATTAATCTACAACTAAGTAGGTGATTACTAGCTGTTAATTAATTCTAGAATCAAGACAGGAAACTAAGGAAACAATAAAGTTAAACTAATAATCTAAAATTTGAGCCAAAATTCGATGCATGAATAGTAACTTGATGACGTGGTAGGGGTTTCTACAATTTTTATTTTCCAAAGCCCAAGTCTTGACTAATTTTAATTTGGATGGGCGGAATTTGTTTTAGGAGGGAAGAATAAGTCTTGAGCCTTTTTTTTTTCAAGTTTCAAATTTCAAGACTTGACTTTTGTAGTACTTTTCCTTAAAACATGGACCCTTATTTTTTTGAAAAAGTGGTTGACATGTGATTGACTTGTTGATGTGTGATGGTAAGTCTTTCAAGACTAACAAAGTTCTCAAACTTTTTCCTTCACCTTTTTGGATCTAACTTTCACTTTATTTTAACAAGGTATGAAAGTTTGGAAAAACATCAAGAACACTTCACCAATCACCAAGAATATCAACAACAATCTCCCAAGAACAATAACAATTCCGCAACAAAAAGTTCAACTTCCAACAAACGGCCAAGTCCTTTAGTGTGGTGTTTTGGTCTTAACAAGGGGTGAAAATTAGGATGAACAACAAGAACACAACAACTTTTCAAGAACAATAACAACACCAAAAACGTCCAGCCCAAGTCCAGAAGAAAGGTCACCACACGGCCAAGAACAACAACATCAATACACGATCATTAACTTGTTCACAACAACCATCTCAACAATTCAAGCTCAACTTTAGATCTAGACTCAAGAGTGTTAGAGAAGAAGAAAGATAACACTAGAAACAACAAATCAAACAAAATAACACCTAGATCTATACTCAACTTTTCAGCCAAGACAATAACAACAAGAATCCAACTTCTCGGCCAAGGGCACAACTTTTTTTTTCTTCGTATTTTTCAACTACCAAGCCCAAGATTGATCTTGTAGGAACAAGATCAAGCCATAATTTGATACCAAATGATACAAGACAGACAAGAGGAACATGAAACAGCCACAAAAACAGTCCAATACAGCCTCCAAAATAGTCCACAAATCGCAACGAATCGTGGACCAAATGGAGACCTCATTCGGATTCAAAAAATACAACAAGAATACAAGAAACAAAGGTGTATTTGACACCCAAAATAGCCACAAATCGTGAATAACAAGATGACAACAAGAGCACAAATTTTTGGATTCAACAAGACATAAAAACAGTCCACTACAAACAATAACAAGATTACAAGAATAAAAGGATAGATAGTGAGATATAGATTTGTTACAAGACTTAGGAACAAAGTGTGATTCAAACACTAAACCCCTAATTAATGTAACAACAATACCACACTCTTATGGTGACCGCCAAGGGAATCACTCAACTCAAGATCCACCTTTTCCAAGCAAAGAACAATATTGAGTTTTCAAAGCCCTATACTAAGGATGAATTTTCCAAGCCCTAACTAAGAACTATACTAAGGTGTTACACTCTCCAAAGAGAGAATAAGTCTTTCAAATGTTCATCATTCATTAACTAAAGAGAAATGGCCTAAAATAGACTATATATAATATATTACAAAAGAAAGATAAAATGACTCCAATGCCCTTAATGAGGTGGGTGGCAATGGAGTGTCATTTAGACAAGGCTAAAAGACCAAAATGACCTTCAGGCTAAGTGACCAAAATGACCTTAATAAAAGGGGCAAAAACCATGAACCATCAAATATGGTCCGAACCCGTGAGTCCTCTAGCCTTCAAGGCTCCAAGTAATCTTCCACATACGGGTTTGTTTGATGGCATACTCAAAATAACCCCTACAAGTATGATCCCATTCCCTCCATAGGACCAAATCTTGATTCTTCACGTAGTGACTTTGAATGATGCCATCAAAAGCTAAGACAACCATTTCACTTGTATCAACTTCACCTTATCACTATCATAAAACACACTCGAGTTTTAAATAAAAGAGTACCAATCACATAACATTGGTTTGATTTTCATCAATCACAAAATTTAAGCCTATAGATGCTACACCCACTTCATGGATCTCCCCACTAAGACCAGCAAATTCAATCAATCACAAAGATTTTCGCCAAATATCTCCTCTCTAACTATTCCACGTAACGAAAGTTCATCTCCTTCTTTCCCCTTTTGCCTATGATCTTAGTTCAAGAAATCACATCAAAATTTTCACCTCCAAGAACATCTACTACCCCTACCTAAAATATTACTACGCTTCCACAACCACCATCCTACTAACATATGAAGGGTCTTGAGGGACCCGAGCATAAGCACCATAAAAGAGAGTAACACTATTCAATTATAACATATACTTATTGCACTACTCAAGGTGGGACATGAGTTGAATCTACGATACAATCACGAAGTGTTTCATCTATCAAGTGTCTGGATCATAAGTAGAGAGTCTTTCTGACATAAACTCAACATAGCACGAGTTCTTAGGAAAGACCATAGTGAGAAACATGAGCGCTTACATCATGAGTCATATAACAGAAGTTCGGAATTCATAAAGTCAATGATTAAGACAAGGATTGATACTTGAAGCTATTGCTTATAATTTTGAAAGCTGAGATAGTCATGAGTTTGCATGCACCTTATCACCTTGGGATAGAACTGACATAAAGTGGATCGGTAACACATAGGAAGCATAGTTTCTTAGAACCAAGCATTATGTGAGACATGGACTTTTTGTGGATCATGAACAATATAACATAGAGCTTGGATACTTGGAATATTGGAGCACTGAGGGACATATTTGCTTCTAGTTTGAAGGTCGGGATATGAACATATGTCCATAGAGAACTCAAACCGCAGGCATAGGATTGACTTGAATACATGACATAGGACATTAGTAGAATAACCTCTTAAATTGAAGTAGGAGGAATTTTCTTGAATAGGAACAGATTTATCATGATTCTTACTTGAAACTTGACACCACAAGAAAATTCAGGTACTACTCTAATCCGTCATTTCTCCTTTAGATCAAAGTCACAATCCTAAACTTAAGGACATAGCTTCTCATTAAATCTACAAGTACAACACTCAACACAGTCGGGTATCACCATGCGCATAAATGCTAAACTTTTCCCTTTTAACTATACTCTAAAGGCATTGCTTTCCAAGAACGCTACTCTTAATTTTCGCTATCCTCTATCATCATTACCTACAACTCACAGTCTCATGAGCATATACCTCCCCCCTTTTTATCACATCAAAATCCGCTCTTCATTACTTAATATTCTAACACTAGAACGTTAATCACATAATCTTACATCATGATAGTTTTTTTGAGACTATACCAAAGGCACATACTGCCTACTTGTATTTCCTCAGTTTAACTATAAACAATACCATACAACAATTCCTCAGACTTCTACATACTATAAAATTCAAGAACACAAACTAGGTACGCAAGACACTTATACATATAAAACCTTGTCTAACAATATTCTACTAGGGGGTTCAACTTATTCTTAGATACCCACGCTCTTATCCGCTTAATGACTCAACCACAACTCATTGTTTTAACACTAGTCCTCATGTACACATCTGGCTCAGAATTACCACTTAAAATTTTCATAAATTATCAACCTAGGGTCTTTCACAAATCACATCAAGTCTACTAATTCTTTCCCATTAAACATACATCATTAATCTTAAGCTACTATTCTTACCACCATAATCTACATCTAAAGTTCAAACCTATAGTGTATAATCAATCATGTACTGCCAATAAAGCATGCCACATAATATACTAGTCCATCAAGTTGGGGAATGTCACTTAACTAATACCTACAATCACATCATATCCATGACATTACTACTACACCTCAAAATCCACTACATACCGTCTCATATTAAGTCTACTTACCCACATATACATCACCACTACCTTCAAAATTCTATGTACAACAATGAATTTCTACCCATAACTTATTGACTAATCTACCCCTTTCCATTCACAACCTAGATTTCTACAAGCACCATAACTATCCATCCTGAGATCCTTCTCTATTTTGAATAAATAATAATCATATCTTGTCACTTCCTTCATAGACTACCATACAATTTATAAAGATTGCTACCACATTAATTTATCACTATAAAATGGCAAACCATCCCTCAATCAATGGTTATACAACTAAAACTATTTATTAACACAAAAGTCACCCTCACTCTGACTTCTAACCTTATGACTTTATATCACCAACTTCTTGGCCCATCTCACTACCAATAGGTCATGACACTTTAACATATACTACTACTCGGGTGGAAATACAATTTTAATATTTTGCTATACATCATTACCCTTATGCATGCCATCTGCAACAAGAATTTTGAAAGGGGACTGAATACACTTCGTACCTCAAGGTGAAAAGCACAATTTCATTAGGATAAAGGTATACACTCAAGTTAATAAAACTTGAACGACTAATGGAATTCTCTAAAGTCCTTGTTCTATCTCATAACTTAGTGGATAACTCAATCAGAGAGAACCATCTCGCTGGGGGAGCTAGACTCTTAGACTTGTATCGCCTCGATAATGGGACATGAACTATGAAATTAGAGCAAGGATAGAATTTGAATAACTTTCTTATGGACGATGCTATAGCATAAACTAGAGGATGAAAGAATAAGAAACAACTCCTAAATGTCCGGTAGCCTCCTGATTATAAGTGTAGTGCACGACACACCCATAAGCAAGACTATACTAGACACAATTTTGCAGACACCCTAAGACCATGAACCATGCTCTGATATCAAGTTTTCCACAATCCAAATCGAGGTCTAGGCCATGATGAGCATCCCAAACCGTGAAGGCCCGAGAGCCCTTCTCAATCTGGCAATCATGCACAATGTTCATATAATATAAAGAAATACAGTAAATTTTCATACAAAAATATGGTCAATCTCATAAGTAAACTAAGCAGTTCGAAAAGAAGCTCTTAACTTTCAAAACACATGACACTAGTCTGCGAAATCTCTAACAATACAAGAATTAATATACGTCTAAAAATAAGGAAAATGCCCCCAGTCGAACCATGAAATTAAAAAAAATAGTAATGTTTAATAACCAAAACCTTTCGAAATAAGGGTGTCTCACCAACTACAAACTTCAGACAACCAATCGACAGCTTAGCGGGGACCTGAGACTGTGCCTTAGATCGTAGAATATAGGGGGTCAATATAGATGTACTGGTACGTCGATCAATCCAAAATAATATACAAATATTCATATAACATAAGTGAGAGCATTTTATGAAAGGCATGTCATCATAAAATATTTGAAAATCCATAGGCATAATTAATAGAATTTAAAATATTTTTGTAGATCTCATCTTAATATATTTGACTTACTTTTGAGCTAGGTGGTACACCCTACAAGTCTACGACCTCATGGGCTATAGGTGGTACACCCTACAAGTCTACGACCTCATGGGCTATACAGAGTCCACCATTGACTCAGCGGCCAAGATCTTAATCCAAGTTTGCCATAAGGGTTGGAGTTTTTGATTCTGATATGCCACAGGGAACTAGGCCAGCGTATAATCCCTTTTTGGGTACATAATAACCCTTATCGACAAAACACAATTTTAGGCAATGAGTGTCTGAACTCATGCCTTTTTTGGGTAACCACCTAACTCTCTTTAGGCCCGGTTTTAACCTTTTCTAAACATGCATGTTTTTGAATTTAAAATCTAAAAAATCTGAATAAAATATGTATTTTGTTCTGAGTTTATCATGGCAATATCTGTTGTGGTATCCTCGTACCAATACTTGCAAGTCATATATTCTAAGCCATAAAATATCATGAAACATTCTTTCATTCAAAACAATGTTCATACCATAAAAACATTCAAACAGTACAAGAGAATTCATATTTCAAAATATATGTCAAACCATGCAAAGATTCTCTGCTTTTCAACATTCCAACAAATAGTGGTTGATCTCTCAAAACAATCATGAAATTGATTCAATTATTATATTTAGAATTTAAAACAAGATAATATCCCCCTCTTCAATTCTCAACCATCATAAAATTTATATAAGATAGTAAGTCTCTTGACTCATTCTTTAAATCATCCAATTTAGGAATCCATAACTTGTAAATGAAGAGGTAACACAATAAGAGAGGGGAAATTCATTAATTCATGCTCTTAGTTCAATTTTCAAAACTCCAAACATATACATACATATATACTAACAAAAATTAAGTTTAAGGGAAGGCCTCAAGACCAAAACAATTTTATCAAAAAAGGTTCACAATGCATAATTGTTAATGTAAATCCAAAACCCTTCATAAATACATAAAAACTTATTCAAAACGATTTCACCATACCCATGAAGTTTAGGAAAGCCCAATGTACCTGATGTTGTTTAGTTTGAAGATTGAAATTCTAATCTTGACCCTCTTCTTAAAATCTTGAACTTAAAAGAAACCCTAATTTCTCCTTGTTCTTAAGAGTGGAGAGGATTATGAGTGATGAGAAACTTATATTTTATCAATTAATAGGGTTTAATGAGTGATTTAAGTCGTGGGGGTGGGGTTTGAGGTGAGGAAAATACCAAAATATCCCTAAAGAAACCAAAGAAAATTGAAAAAATCTTCAGTTGACGACTAAGTTGACGACCTGTGAGTTAGGTGACAACTCGTAACCTAAGCTGTCAATTTTAGGCTTGAATTAGGTTGATGACTAGAGCTGATGGGTCGTCACTTAGTTGAAGGCTCATCAGCTTAGTCGTCACCTATGTGATCGTTTATCAGCTTAGTCGTCACTTAGTTGACAAGCAGATACTTCAAAGTAAAATGACCATAAATTTCTACTCTGATATTGGATTAAGGTGAAACCAGTTGCATTGGAAAGAGGACTCAAATAAATTTCTTTTGGAGTATGGTAGTCTCACTAAATATTTATATACAAGAAGTTATGGTCAATGGAATTTGACCCAAGTTTTGACGTTTAATAAAACTTAATCGATAGAAGCATTCTCAACTCGTCTTTGAGTTAGGAGATATTTGTGACCTTAATTAATGTTCAAAGGTATTCCCACACTATAGATTTTATCATTACACATATATTAACATGGAATCATTGGGTTTCAGTTTATACTTGTAGGAATGATGATTTGAAAACTAGCCCGAAAATGCAGGGTGTTACATTTTCTCGCCAGTGGACAATTTCTTGAGTCATGAAAAGTTCCACCGCAATTAGGAACATGACTATGTCTTGGTTTCTTATCAACTTTGATCCCTCCATATACCTTTTTACCTTCTTTCTTTCTTTCTTTTGTTTGCGATTGTTGTGGATTTTAAATGTGATCATAATCTTCACTTGAAGCATTTTCTTCTACCGATAAACTTAAAATAGCATGTTCGTGTTCTTCATCGATATCCTCATTTTTGGGAGGACAACGAATAATTTGTAACATTCTTTCTAATTCCTTCGTAGCACATTCGTGATGATATTTTGTCTTTATTGATTCAACCGTCAAATCTTGGACTATATAATGAAGACCTTGGAACTCATTGTCATTATTATGAGAATTTATCATATGATTGAAATTTTGGACCAATGAATTTTCTTGCCTCCATCTACCCAATAAATACTTCTCGGGCAACATAAAATAGTTATGAGCAGTAAGGACGCAAATACAATTTCTGCATAAAATTCCTAAAAATTCGAACTCTCGACAAGAATAGTGAACAATCTCTTCTAATTGCTCCCAATAGACAAAATGTCCCCCATCTGTTTTTTTGTAATGACAAACAATATATGATCTATCACTGGAAACAAACCATATT